>NW_008600888.1:92345-112464 GCF_000691845.1 Merops nubicus
TCCATATTTGTGTTCTCTCATGGTTTTATGTCATTTAGTGGAGACCTATTTATGTCACCCTGTTGCTTTGAAATTGGTTTTAAACAGGTGAAGTTTAAAGCCAAATGAAGCATGAATTTATAAAAAGTATTTCCAAATAGTTACGAAATATTCGTGTGGGGAGGGGTTGACTGATCTGAATCTGAGATGAAATTTGAATTTTCTTTTCTCCCCCTGTGTTCAGATGACTTGCAGTGCTCATTTTTCATGCTCATCTCATAGGAGCTGTTCTTTCTAGCATTTTTTTAGAGGGAGCCTTTTTATTGGTGGAACATGAAAGCTTGTCTAACAAATCAACATATCTTATTCTTTAAATCCTCCCAGGAGTATTTACCCCATCTTCTTTTTTTTTTTTCCCTCCTCTAATTCTGATTGAAAATAACAAAGCTCAGGAGCTACTCTTGCTTAAATATCTTGTAACGCCCAGGTTCTGGGTTATAAAAGAGGTGCAGTTCTTGAACTATCTAGAGCGTAGCTATGCAGCTGCCAGTGTTTTACTCCTAAAGAGTTGACTGGACTCTTCTCACAGTACCAACAAAGAGGGATCTTCACAGGCCAGCTGAGCTGGAGGATGCCAGTGGTTAGATCATCAAAGCCCCTCCAGTGCAATCTCTCTAGTACAGGATATATTTTTCCTCTTGTGGCTAAAGCAGATTTATACACTTGCCATAGAGAGGTGCAACTCGGTTTAGAAACAGTTAAGGATGACAAGAATACAATTTTGTATGAAGCAAACTGTTTTGGGGCACTATGAACAATCATAGTTTTTGAACTAAAGTCTCTGAACTAAAGTCTATGAAAAGAGTATATCTGAGCCTGAGGAGTATTGATTTGTTTTAAAAAACTGCCCCAAATATAAGTGTAGGTATATTACTGCTTTTAATAACTATACTAATTTTAATAAAAGTGTTGACTTGTCTGTGGTGGGAAGGTTTTGGGGGGTGGAAGAATATTCTCTGACAAGCTTTTTTTTTTTTTTTTATTGTGGTTTTGCAAGTATGGATACTTCCCTGCCCAGTACAGTAGTAGTAAAATCAAAGATTTTAGTGAGCTGCTAAACTTGCCCTATGGTAATTATTTTTTGTTGCTTCTAACACGAAACAACATTTTTCATCAATAACATGTTTACTTTAAGCTTGTAGATAGAGTTAAGTCAGTAAGTTACTGTGGAAAAATAGAAATAAAAGCTGTGGGTACAAAGCAGGTAAGTCCAGACAGTGCAGGGCCTCTCCGCAGGCTCAGCAGCTTCTCAGGGGATTTCCTTGTGCACTTGCCATCCACGCTGTGCTTCACTCAGCCTTGCCACCAGACAGAGCTCAGAGGTGCTTCTCTAGGGCTCAGGATTACTTTCTAGGAGACTGAGGCAGTTCCTGAGATGCTGTAAGAGCTCGGCTCTAGGAGATCAAACCAAACTGCTCCTTAGTAACCAAGTAATGAGGTGTATTCAAGTAGGTTGCCAGTGGAATGTTTGGTATGATGCTTTATTTCTCATAGCATGCTTGATACACTTCTTAGAAACGAGTTTCTTCTGGACAGGTCATACGAGTTACAAACACAAGTCAAATCTTTTATAGCAGAGTAATTTTTTTTGCTGTTAGCTGGATTGGTGGAAGGTTACTTTTCTATTTTCAGGAATTCATTAGCTCATTCAAAAATAAAGCTGCTGGTAATGTAGCTACAATTGTATTTCCAAATAATAGCTTCTAAGCATGTCACCTAAGTGATGAATGTGTATCTGTTTCAGGCCTTTTACAGGTCCTACTCCAGCAAGCCTGACATGAACACAGAAGCACCAGGAGCACTGGTAAACCCCTCCACCCAAACTCTTCTAAAAGAGCCCAAAGACAATGGGAAACGTAGTCAGTTCTACAGTATTGCTGGGGCTAGAATCTCACTAACAGAAGCAGATGTAACACTGACTACCAATTATATTTAAAATAATGTGTGAGGTAGTTTTACAGAACTAAGACTTGTACAAGTACAAGTAACTAATTAATGAAAAAACTACTCATGTCAAGTGCTGGGAGAAGATGGGGAAACCAGCCTGGCTCTAACTGACCCAGTCCAAACAATGCTGAACTAAAATCTAGTATTTAACAACTTCTTCACCCTTCCTAATAAATGAACACTTCAAAGTAGCTAATGGCACCAATTCTGTATGCAGAGTTGTATTTTTGCTAGAAATAAGTTCTGTGGATACTTGCTTATATGTTTGTAAAATGCTGCAAAGAATGCAATCAAAATGCTAATACAGTTCCTCTCTAGTACTAGAATAAATATCTTGGAGAACATAAACACAGAAAGGCTAGAGATAGGAAACATATGTATTCCTGCTTGCTCATTGGTCTGCTTTAGCAGAGATGTGTGCAGGAAGATAGGGAAAATGATTAGACTTGTGGAAGGTGAAAGAAGTAAGGGGAAAGCAAGACAAACAAATGAGTGTGTCAGTAGTTACAGAACAATAAAAAAACAGGGTGTTTTGCAAGTGATGCTTTGTGCATTTTGGAAATGATTGAACTGGCATTTTTGTGGAAACAGAATGCTGAAATAGGTGGGAGCTGTTTCCCTGGCTGAGGCTTTTTTTTTGGCACAGAACCAGAAAAACTGGGCTGATGGAGTATTTGGCTGGGGGCAGGGTTTTCCAGCTGCACTGCTCTAGTGGAGGGTGCATGGTGGGACCAGAAATGTGCCTGCAGAGGACAGAGGCAGAAGAGAATAGTTGCTCCCTTGCCCTCCCTCCCTGTCTCTGCTCACACATGTGTGCAGCCACACACAACACACTGCACAGGTACAGCACCTGTGACTACCAACTATATTTGGATTGGTGGCCCCAGGTCTTGGGATCAAAATCCATCTTAATGGGTAAGATGGAGAACACATAGGCTTGAACCAGCCTGGGAGCAGCCACACTAAAAGTCAGTGGGATCCTTGGTGCAGTTCTGAGTGTGGCTGGCTGGTGCTCTCCTGAAGAACACCCAGTGTCTCTTGGTGGGCGTTGAGGCTCAAGTGCCATTTTCAGAGGATAAAGAGTAGAACACATCTTTAGGCTTATGAATGAGAGCCAGGTTGAAACAATTGGATTTGGGGTAAAGGAAAGACTTTGTTGTGCTTACCAGTGTAGACATAATGGAGGTGATGTAAAGAGCCAAAGTGGAGAAGAAAAGAAAGAATCCAGAGTTGGGTTTGACAGGTCACCGCGGTGGACTAAAAATGAACAAACCCTAAAAAGTATGGGGGCTAGAAACTTGATTTGGTATTTCCAGTATGATGATTAAAAAGCATAGACAACCCCTTTTAGAATAATACTCTGCTTTACCATATGATTATCCAGATGGCCTGGCTTTACTTCTGAAAAAGGCAGAGATTTTACCTCTGCCACTAACCTCTGTATCTGCAAGGAAAAAGGCAAAACAACAAACACACATATATGCATAACATAGAACAGAAATAATAGTGACAGTCTTATATGAACATCCTAAAGATTCATAACTCCTAGTCTCTAACAAAGTTTTTGTGTCCATGTTTCCTAAATCTGTCTCAGTATGAAGCAACATTGCAAAGCAAATCCTGCTACCCTTTTTTTGTTTTCCAAGAGTAACTCCAGAAAAATAAGAGACAATATTAAAGATAGACTTATGAACGCTTCCCAGTGTCTTACTTGCAATGAATGCACATATATATATTATTAATTTTCATGGAAGAACACTTTTCATGGGAGGTAAAGCACCATCAAATCTCAACTGTTTTTCCATTCCATTTTGTATTCCCTGCTGTTTGGCACACACTCGTACGTTAGCTTGCCAAAAAAGTGGCTTGACAATTAGGTATGTTAGCAAAATTATGCATTTTAGCAACGATGCAAAATACATCCCTCAATGGTATGATGAATAATCTTTTCTTTCAGAGCTTTTTTTAAAAATTATTTTTTAAAATGATGTCCCTATTGTAACTTCACTGGTATGACACTGCAGTGTGCAGGCAAAAGGGGAATGGTATCTTGTGCTTCAGACAATAAACCGTCTGTTCTGTCCTAAAGAGGTTGTTACAGTCGTTCATCACTACAGTATCCGAGGACTTTCAAAGTGTGTCTAACATCTGTCACTGTTTGCTCTCTTATTCTTTTCCCAGAGAGCAACTCTGTGCAGTGAAGTATCTTGGTTTAGCCTTCAGCATCGGTCTGTGCCTCCTTGCTTAGATCAGTTAGAGGAAACACAGCCAAAGAGGAGTTTGCATGGTTTGAATGATCTTCTCATTTGCTGAGGGAGTTTATCCCATGCATTTGGCCTCCAGTCTTACCAGAAAGGAATTAAACTTGGCGTTGTTCTGGAGAAAATCATAGGGCTGGAGTCTGACTGTTTATTACAGTTTTTATTCTGCTGCTTTGGATAATTTTTTTACTGAGGCCTTTGTCTATTATATACCCTGATGACAGAAACATTGAATTTCATTTCAGCTTCTCTCTGTAGACACGGGACAAAAAGGACTAGGTATGGTGAATTTTTGTGTTCTCATTTCCCAAGCAGGTGTGCTTCAATGTTTGGTACTGGTTAGGACCTAACTAGTGAACATTGCAATTGGCCACCTTGACTGTGTGTGCTGGAGATGCTGAGTGACTGCAGACTGAACTACAATGCCAAGTACCTTCTCCACTGTCTCTTCAGTTTTACTGCATTCACCTCAGTGATTTTTTTTTTTTTTTTGTGTGTGTGTGTGTGTATTTATTATCCTATCTGCACTTGCTTTCATTGTCATTCATTTCACATACAAAAGATTAGTAAGACATCATGGTGCAAGGTTTCTCCTGGGTTACTTCAATGCTAGAGAACCTACTTTGCTATTTTTAGGCTCTGAGGGATATTTTCCTCAATACTTGATTGTTCCACAAGTTAAGAGCTCATTGAATGGCTCATCAGCCATAGTGCAGGGTCACCCTGTTAGCCTTAGTACAAAGTACTGACTAATATAAGGCTCCTTCCATCTCTTGGTTTCAAAAATCACCAAGGAAATAAAGTGTCAGGTAGTTTGTCAGCTGCACAATAAGCTGTAACACAAGTAGGTTAAGGCAAATGTAAAGTATTGTAAACGTCATAGAAGAAGGTATACAAAAGAAGAGAAAACTACTTCAGTCTCTATGGAGGTGCTTCGTCTTCTGTCAGAGGCTAAGCCCATCTGCAGCCAAAGCAACAGGAGTCACCAGGTGACAACTGCATAAGACAAACCACTCCTTAGCCTTTAAAATTGTTTGGTTTCTTTTTTCATTCCCTTTCTCTCTTCTGCCTCCTCTTCACTTCCCCCCATCCCTTGTTCCTTCGTGTCACCTGCACACAGGCTGCCCAGCAGCACTGGGGGCTCTCCATCCTTGGTGGCCTTCAAGACAAGATGTGGCTGGGCAGGCCCTGAGTGGTGGTGTGGGAGAGCTGCTGAACGGGTCCCCTTCAGACTGAACCATGCTGGGATTTCACCAAACTGGCTGCTTGGCAAGACAAGATGCAGTGGTGAAATGATTGGTTCAGAGCCGTAGTGGCTTGGGCTTTCCTCTCTTTGATGGCCACTGTTGCATCATGCACCTCTTCCTTCCTACCCACATCATTAATGGTTGTTTTATAAAAGATGTATCATTCTGGAAAGGAAATTTTTGCTGTTTTGTTCACTGTTCTTATTTTGTATTTCATGTATTCATGGAATGAGTAATCTGTAGCAATTGAGGATATATTTTATTTACCACATCAGAGTAGTCTGCTGTCATGCATTTTGCACATCTATTTAACATATTTTCCTACTTTTGCTTTCCTGTTTATTCTGTTTATTCTGAATTCTACTTTCACTTAAACTTGAAGTCAAAAAACCTGAAATTGGGTGAAATCTTTGCACTTGCTTAGTATGTCTTTGCAGGCAGTCTTGCTTGGGCTGTCATGCTGCCTTAGGTTTTGCACACTTGCTAATAATCAATTTAAAAATCTTTTAGCTTTTGCTCAGAAACATGCTTTGCACAACTGCCTTAAAGAAACAAACTTGCTAATGGAAAAGAAATAAAAATTAGTTTTGTACTTAAAACCCTTGGTCTTGAAGTGGGCAGTTAAAATAATTTCTGTGTTTCTTTAGTGAATGTGACAAAAAGAAAGATGATATAACTCTGAAACACTAGTTTACATATGTAATTAATTTTGTGTCTGAGTATACAACTAGGTGGGGTGTCTTCCCATGTTTCCCCCAGATGACTGAGGTGCTGATGATTAGCAGAGATAGCTAGGAAAGTTTGCACACAGGTCTTCTGCACTGTGGCTCAGCACAAAATGCCACATTGCAAACTGACAAGGATAAAAAAAATCACATCTTCTGTTCCCCCCCCTTTCACTGAACCAGGACTTGGGACTGCAAACCCGTTGCTGGGACATCTCTGCTGTTTCTGCTGCCCTGGTTTCTCTCTAATACCTATGCATGTGCAACACCTGTAAAGAGGTTTCCAATGTGGAGTCACTTTGCTTTTGCTACTGTGAAGTTTTCCTGATGTTGCCATGCTTGGTGACACGTTTGTTTTCTGGGCTGATCTCTGCTAAGTGGTGTTGCCTGCCTGTCTCACTGTTTCCCCTCTTTTGCCCCTTAGTGTTTCATAGTCCCATCATCACTGAAATCATGAAGAGTATTTTAAATGCTACAACTTCTTTTGGGAGAGTTTGATTTGAATGGATTAAAAAATAAATTTGAAAGTAAAATAAATTTTACTAGACAGATTGATGTTCTTAAACAGTATCCAGTCTTGCACAGAAGTAAAACAAACACAGCATATTGTGTTCCCTAAACACTGCGTAATGCCTGGGGAAAAAAAAAGGTAATAATGCCGGTGAGGTGAAGTGTTGCAGAATGAAACCACAATGATGATTAACTCAAATGCAGCAGTAGCTGGCTGAAAGTGTATCTTTTACCAGTGTTTGGCAATCCTCACCTCGCCCTTTCTTATCTCCATGGTGGTTATTTCAGTTAGATCAGGTAGTTATGCATCTGCTGCCTTTATCAGAACCAAATTGCCGTGTTGTGAGCGGCAGTAACGCCAGGGAAGAGTGGTTTGACAGGAGTATGGTGGTAGCAGAAGGACCAGTGGAGGGTACAGAGCTGGAGTCCTTCCCTCTCTGTCTGCTCCTCACAAACCACCAGCACAAAACATGTGATGATTTCTTCTCCAATCGATAGCTACAGTCAAAAGTAAAATGGGAAAGAAATGTTCCCCTTTCAATAAAGCCGGCTACTTCCAAAAGCAGTGAGCGTAGAAAAAACATCCTTGGACAGGCAACACTTGTACTTTTGACCCTGTGTTTTATCTACTGAGAAAGCAGAGGGCAGAAAGGGGACAAGATGTTGTTGGCAATCTTTTATCTCCTTTGATAAGAATTCACCAAAACTCAAACCACCAGAAAGATGTGCAATATGATATATTTTTCAAACCAATAATGGCAGCGTCTGAAACATCAGAAACTTTCTCCTGTTGTCTAACTTACTTTTCTAAGGTAGGTTAAGAGGAAATTCTTCAGCTAGTACTAAATTTGCAGGGCCACCTCTTTAAATTAGCACTAAGGTGTTGTGAAAGCTTTTATTGTTGCAGTAAGTGGCATCTTATCAATGGACAAGTACATCCACATTACATCTCCAGATCCTGGCCTTTGGCGTACGAGCGTGCTGATCATCGGACATTAAGTTCCCACTCAAAATGCTGTCTTGAGAAATTGTTGAAGGCAAGTGGCATTATGGGAAGCATCTCTTCTCAGATTAAATAATTCCTTAGCCTTTCTATTCATTTGGACCCTTTGGGGGTACCAGACACTCAATCTTGACAACAAAAAGTATACTTTTCAATATATGTGTACTTTTCCGTCTGCTCTGCAGCTAGAGGTAACACACTCTCCATTTGTATCACAGTGACACCATTGGACCACAGTGAAGTCTTATGATCTTCTGTTAAATAATTTAAGTGTATAATACTAAGGGAAAAAATGAGAAATACCCGAAAGATTGTATTCTGATAAACAGCCTGTTAGCATGTAGCTTATAAAGATACTAGAAATATGTTTTTGAACCATCTTCATGCAACCATCAGCATCCAAGCAGAGAATATACTGGATAGAAACCTGCAGAATGGTAATTAGAAAACATGATGGGGGGAAAAAAAAAAGGATCTATTACATTCCTGAAGAGAAAGCTGCTGACTAGCAGGAGGATTTTGGTGTGGGTGTAGGTGTTGGGTTTTTTTTTCTTGTTGTTTTGTGGGTTTGTTTGGTTTTGTGTCCAACAACCATTTCTACAGAATGCTGCATTGCAAAGGGCAAGCAGAGAATATACTGGATAGAAACCTGCAGAATGGTAGTTAGAAAACATGATGGGGGGACAAAAAAGGATCTGTTACATTCCTAAAGAGAAAGCTGCTGACTAGCAGGAGAATTTTGGTGTGGGTGTAGGTGTTGGGGTTTTTTTTCTTGTTGTTTTGTGTCCAACAACCATTTCTACAGAATGCTGCATTGCAAAGGGAAACCCACCAGTAACGTGGATTATATGAGGTAGGGAAGCTATTTGGGCAAAAATCTGGAGCAGTGTGTCAGTGCTTAGTTTCTCTCATGGCTGCCTTGCTTGAGAGTGGGATTTGGGCTGAATGAATGTGATGCCCCGAGCAACTGTCCCAAGGACATTTCTTTGCCTGAGGTTTAGCGACTCTGACAAGAACATTTTGGTTAGGAATAGTGGGAAAAAAAAAAACCCTCATCCTGCCAGCTAATAGAAGTCCCTTGGCCTGAACAAAGAGATGGTCTCTTGCAAGGCGCAAGAGGGGAAAAAGTTGCCATAAGGAAATGTGCAAGAATGGAAAGCTATAAAGAAAATGCCTTCAGGTCATCTTGTGTAATTTTTTTTTTTTTTAATGTTAAATTAAATGCAACAATTTTTCTTATTCTTCCTGCCTGTTTCTAGTCTGTCACATTGCCAGGAATTATTAATGCAAGCACGCACTCTGTGTTGCATTGCTGTAGGTGAAAGTGGTATGTGTAATTTGATGTGTGGGAGTGGGGTTTTTAAATCAATTTGAGCAATTAAAAAATCAAAACAAAACCCCAAACAAAAAACACCCACTATTTTCCTGGCATATTCCTCTTTCCATTTCACATGCACCCTCAGTATTAATGTGTGTCAGTAAAAGACTGACACAGAACTTTGTGTCATTTCATCAGGTGATAACTTTTGTCTTGAACTCCCAAAGCAGCCAGATAGGCTGGGGCGTGGTTTACAGGGCTGCTAATTCATACTCTGTAGGTACTGCCAACTGCCTTTATCTGCCCAAGCCATCCTTTAATGGCCTCATAAAATCTGCCCTGGAGTGTCTTTAGAGTAGTAATATGCTCTTCCACTTGAGAATTTAATCTTTAGACTATGAACTCTTTCAATACAGCTTTTATAGTGGAAGAATAAGACTAATTAGTTTAATAGATGGTAAAACAAATTGGGTAAATTGAAAGAATTTGTTGTGCTTTCTTACTTTGAAGCTATTTCTGATTTACATATTTTTAAAATGGAATTCATTGTAGTCGGTGTCAATATCGGTTGACGTCCCAGCTCAATGCCTTTCCCTGTGTGCTTCATCTGGTCAAAGGTATTCAGAACTTGTTCTGCCCACTTTCATCTGATTTTCTTGCCCTTTCAGCTTAGCAGCTGAATCCAACTTTGTTTTCACTGGCTTGGGTTATTCTGCTCCCTCTTATTTTAGACTACTGAAGTCATAAGACCCAAAAGGCAGCAGAGGGTGGGAAAGACACAAATTTGGAACCTACAGTGAGTTTTTATTAGAACTCTTATTAAAGAATACAAAATATGGAAGTGGCTCAGATAGCCAAAAGACCCTGTTAAAGTCAGTTGTGGCAGGGTGATGCTTTTGTAAAATTCTTCTATTGAGACACTGTATGGGTCACCATAAGTGAATTCATTTCCTTAGTAATTTTTTTTCAGTTGAAAGTAGGCAAAATGGAAAGCATTAAGACTATGTTTTACTTTGCTATCATAAGGGCCCTACTGTTACAAAATGAATTAACTTGAAATTATCTTTGCTTAATTAAGTGAGAATGCTTAATTTGTTCTCACATCACTATTGAGACTGTAGGAAGGTAGGGAAGGAGAGGGAGGATAGATTAAAGAGAAAGGAGAAGGCTGTTTAAAACTTTGTCTTTAGCCCTTAACACTCTCTGAATTCGTTATTCTTATTTGTAAAAGCATTTATGATTTTTTTTTAATTTTACTGTTTTTCTCTGTCCTCTTTGCTATAAGTTATCCTTAGTTATTCCTTGGGCGTGAGATACATATAAAGTAAAACTACATTATTCATGTATTAAGGATATTTCTTGGATCCAGTTGAAGATGAATGATTCAGCACAAGGGCTAAAACAGCCCGTTACTGTTAAGTGCAGTTGGTACTGTATTGTGAGGAGCTGGAAAGAAAAAAATTAGATTGATTCCTTCACTTCCATCCTCAATTTTTTTTTTTTTTAAAGTATGGGCAGAAAACTTGGAGTGCAACAAGGCAGATCAGTCAAGACTTAGCCCTTGGGACCATTTAGGATGGGGTGTGGTTTCATATTGTCCCTACATCATGTATTAGAGGAGTACATCTCTTTTTTGGTGTGTGGCTTCAGTGATGGTTATAAATATATGATATAGGTTGGGCAGATATTAAACTGTTACAAATTGTTAGGTGTCTGCTGAATTCGATGGGGTTGTGGCAACCTGTGTTCCACAGCATCTCTAGGAAGGTAAGACAGGTGCTGTGCAGGGAAACAAAAGCCACTCTTATTCTGGAGGGAAAAGAACTGTGAGGCATTTCTTGAATTGATCTAAGTAACAAAATGACACTTAAAAGAGGGGGGGAAAAAAGAGGAAGGAAAAAAAAAAAAAAGGTAGATGAAATAGCAAATAAAACCTTCCCAGGACTGAGTTGTGTTAAGTTATGAAAAATTTTCACCATGGAAGTATGATTTAGGATGAACACTGGTTTGGTTGGATTGAGACCAGTGAGTCACAGGAGGGGACAACAAATGAGAAAGCTCTTATCTACCCTTTATTGCTATGAAACTAATTCTTGATTTCATGTTTTGTGTTAGGTAAAGTAACTCCTAAGTATCACTCTAAAAGCTTTCAAGAGCTTTCAAAACACAGGGACTCTAAAAGCTATGCTGACACTTTTTCCAGGGTGGAGATACAAGAATCACATCCTTGAAATTTGCTTTTACTTTGGCGTTTCATTTAAAAAGTGGTAAATTTTCCTTTGACTACTTATGCAAGCAAATAGTGATTCCTATACACATGTGTAAATGAGCAGTGCTTAAGTCAATAATTGAAGGTTAGAGTCACCTTAAAAGTAATCACCTGTGGTTTGGATTATCTCACTGAATGTGCATATGTTAGGGTTTTATTGTAATCAAGGAACAGTTTTGTTAATAGAGGACCTAAATTACATACATTTAGTGCCACGTTTAATACATTTGCTGATTCTCTATGTGAAATTATCTAAGCAAGCATATACACAAAGGAATTTCTCATTCTTTTTAGTGCAATCTCGCTGTCTTAAAAAAAAAAAAAAATCAGACTAGAATGGGCTTACTGATTCAACATGCCCTCTTAATTAAGCCTTCACTGAATCAAACTTAATATCTTTGTCAAATAAGGTCAGACTTCCATGTATCAGTGTCAAAGCTACTAAAGATAGTTCACTGCTGAGACAGGAGCAGGGGAAGAAAAGGTTTCTGTGTCTGTGTGGTAGAGCAACTTGTGTCACAAAAACCCTTTCTGATCCAAAGCTTTTAATTGGCAAAGAAATATTTTCCCATCCCAATCCAGATACTATTTTAAGGAGGAAAAGATTCCCCCTCCCTGGAAGCATTCAAGGCCAGGCTGGATGGGGCTTTGAGCAACCTGATCTAGTGGAAGATGTCCCTGCCCACAGTGAGGGGGTTGGAACTAGATGATCTTTAAAGTTTTCTTCCAACGCAAACCATTCCATGATTCTAGAATTCTATTATTTTTTTTTTAATTGGGCCCACAAGACAAGTTCTCTTTGATAAATGTATCAGCTTAATGCCTGGTGGCAACCGAAAGGAATGTTCAGTCCTTTGAATATACCCAGATATTCTGTTCCTCTTGATGTCATAGACATTCTGAACCTGGAAACCCTCCTGTCCTAGCCTTGCCCTCTCAGGAACTGCCTGCCCACCTAGGAGGGGTACAGGTCTGTGGGGCTCTGCAAAGCTGCCTGAAGTCTGAGGGGCAGGGGAGAAGAAGGTGCAGTCGCTTCTTCCTTCTTTGCTTCTCTGAAGGTCTTCACCATGTATGTTTTGCTGTGATCCAAGTGACTTGTCTCCTCTCGGTCTTTGCCAGCCTTCTGCCCCCAGTCCTGACTAACAATTCCGGGCATGCCTTCAGCTATTTAATCTGCAGATGCTGTGTTGGAGTTTTGATTTATTCTTTCTGTTTAATGTTGTATTTGATATGTTTCAGTCTCAGCAATCTGAATAGATTATTTTTGGTTCTCAGATATCAAAGCAATTAATTTTTTTCCAGATCCTGATCCCTC
The DNA here is from genome assembly GCF_000691845.1 of Merops nubicus. Lineage (NCBI taxonomy): Eukaryota > Metazoa > Chordata > Aves > Coraciiformes > Meropidae > Merops > Merops nubicus. The sequence continues at coordinate 104,980 of NW_008600888.1, forward strand.
TGTAAGGTCCATTAGATAAATATTTGACGGTGGATAATTAGTTGGTGTTTGTGTTCAGTGAGAATAGAATACTAGTTTGGATCAAATAACTCTGCAGATCTGCTTTTCTGTGTGATTTTTTTTCTTTTTTTCTGTGTTGTTTGTTTCTTTCCCCCCATTTTATTAACATAGGTACAGTTAGAGAATGATTTCTGAGAGGAAACTATTTGGCTTGTACGAAGCAGGTTCTGAGCTGCTGGGCCCTTGCTGATGGCACTCCTGAGTCTGGGAGCAACTGGAACTCCTAAACTTGCTTCTTTCCTGTCCTGGAATTATTGAAGACAGTGAAGAATTGTTCATATGTTGGATATAGCTTGTTATCTCTAGCAGACTTTCACTCATGCACTAGTTTATATAGCTAATTGATTTGTTGATGTGCAAGTGCAAAGTTGCTTACCAGTGTTGCTGAAAGCTCTGTTGTGGTCAAAGAAAAGGAGGTAAGAGCTGCCTGTTTGTGTGATGCTGAGTGCAGGTGTGCTTTTACACCAGCCTCACTGCTGTTTCCACACCACTTGGCTTATGTTACCTTCGTTGCTCATTATTCCATGTCTAGAAAACCCCCTCTGTCAACAGTGTTTTTCCTCTTACTGTAGTTACCTCCTGTATAGACAGGTTCAAAAAGTGCAGAAGGATGTGAACTCACCCATATTGACCACGCTCACCCCTGCAGCTTCTCATGGAAGAATACAAGAACACATCCACCTAGCACTTTACTGCAGCTTTCTCTTCAGGAGTGAAGTGCAGGACTGTTCTACATGATGGTCAGCATATGCAGAAGGCAAAGGACTCTTAAAGTTACCTTTAGTCATACTCTTTTTCTCAAAGGTTAATAAAAATAGATGTAAAAAAATCGGATCTCATCTGGGTGAAATGATGTCATTAATTCACAATACCAATTCCCTGTCTTTTCAAACTCATGTCAAGTCGTATTCTATTAATTAGGTAAACCTTTTGATTGCTTGTGCTGTGGATATCCAGGTAAGATTATCTTAGACCATAACTCTCATATAATCACAAATAGAAGAAAAAAAATGATGGGATGGATAAGGGAAAACACATGTTCCAAATGACAAACAATAACATCCAATTTTGGTCTTGCTAATGCTTTCAGAATAATTTCCTTTAGGATTCCCTCAGCTTCTAAAACTTCTCTCCAACACAAGAAGTTATCTGTGGAGATCTTCAGCATACTTCATCATACTCACAATATTATGAGAAAGTTCTACAGGAAACTTGTTTTGTCCTTAGGCTTGGTGTAGGCTATTTTGTGTTTCCTGAATAGTGATAAATGAGGTAGAGTAAAACTTTAAAAAAAAAAAAAAAAAAAAAAAAATTAGTTAATGCTTCTTGCAGGAAGGTCTGATATGGAAGTGCTAAAAGATACCTAAACTGTGCCAAAGCTGCATTTCTTGCTCGTTTGTTTTCATGTCAGTATTTATTTGCACCCTTGCTAGTATTAAGAGACTTTGTGACATTTCTGGGAAGGAAACATTTAGTTGTTTTACCTCTGCTTACTCAGCTATCTAGGACTTGGATCCATCTTCAGTGTCAGAGACTCGTTTCCCATTCCCCACACCCTAGCTTCTCTGCAGGTAAGAAGACAAGCTGCTCTGGTGAGGACAGCACAGGGTGGCCTTTTACATCTCCCACATGTATGATGAGAAACCTCTCTTCCTGAAGGAGATGGTGCAATAACCTCTTGGACTATATAGTCCATGAAGCTTTGATCCCAGTTGACACATCTGATGTAATTCCCAGAAGTCTGAATTTAGCTTAAGTCCATGTAAAAAAATGAATGGCATCGGTGTTTGCACTGAAGAGTTTCATAAACGAAAAGGAAGGACTTGAAATCAACCCGTATTTATCTATCCAGCCTTCAAATAAATTAAAACATTGCACTATCTTCAGCTTTCTGGTGTCAGATCTAATTACAGAGTTACTTTCTTCACATCACAATAAAAATGATAATTGTTTCCATTGGAGGAATTGGGATACTTAAAAAACAATTTTCTTAATAGCATTACACATTTAAATAAATCAAAACTGTTAATTTAATTCAGGCAGTGACAAAATAAAAAAGTTACCCTTGTGGCAGTCTTTCAGAAAAAGAAATTTTACAGTCTGATGTGCTGTTTGACTTATCCTTTTGCATCTACTTTCATTATCTCCTCTTAATATGTATGTCTCTTGCTATAAATTAGCTAATTAGGCACATGGAAGATATCTAGATTTTAAGATGATTTTGTAAGAATCTATAGATATAATAAAGGTAAATGATAGATTACAATGCAATTTTTCTCCTTGTAGATAATAGTCTCATTAGTCCATCTGGACTATTTCTGTATACATTGATTATAGCCAGAGTGATCACCATTAAAACTCATGACTTCTCTAAATAAAGTAGTGTTGTTTATATGTGTATTTTTTTTTTATTTTGTAACTTGTTTTCAATAGGAATAATTAGGAATTGCTCCAAAACTAAACTATCTATGTCTGTCTATCTAAACTCTAACCATAAATCATTATCTGAAATAATTACTGTAATTTTAAGGTCAAAAGCTGTATCCTTGCTGTAATATATCATGCCAGTGATTATGGATTACAAATTAATGGACAAATTGAAGTAGAAATTGGGAGAACAGAACGAAGTGTTAAAAATACTTCAGTAAGTAGACTTGCAGAGAGTTGTTCCATATTGTAACTCTTCATGTGAAAAATCATCTGCTTTTATTTCTTTTAAATATATGGCCTAACATGTTTGTCTGATGCTCTCCCAGTAACAAATGCTACTTTCATTTTTGGCCCTGGGAGGCTATGACATGGGGAGAAAGCCTCTTTCCCAGTACTGCATACTGGGGGGGTTAGTAGGCTGAAAGTTAGTATGGATTACTGCCAGTGGTGTGCAATGTATGGATGTGTCAGTGGAAAGTCTACCCAGCTGTCTTCATGCTCTGTGATCCTCTTTGGGAGCTACAGGCCTAGAAGAGATGCTGTGATGATTTCTGACAAGAGTGGTTAACATGGACTTCAGCATCTGTGATACAGTCAGTAGTCCAAGGGACAACATTTAAAAAAGACCATGGCTTTGCTATTTTGCCTTTCTTAAGCCATTTCTTCTCCACTATTCCAAGTAATGGGTGGGTGTTGTGATACTGTAGAAACCAGGGCAACAAATGCTGAATGTTTGAAGAGGTGCTTTGTACAGTGGAGACTGGCACCAAAGGCAGCCTGATGAAGCAGATTTAGTGGCAGTAATTCCAAGCTGGCTGATGCCTCACATGATGGTATGTGCTGAATCTCTTTAGCCTCAGTTCCAAATGAACAATGATGTGAAAGAATCAGAAATAGTGGAGTTGGTTTCATGTAACCTTGGTAATTAAGCCCCCACCCTTACTAGTTCAGTATTGTGTTCTAGGGCAGCAAGGTCAGACAACACTGAAACAAAGGCTCTGAATTTAGCACCTTTCAAAAGCAGACGCTTGGGAAGAAGAGTTATGCAAGAGAGTTTAGATGGGCTTGGGTTAAAGACTTCCATTAGAGATCAAAATAAGATAGAGCACAATCACAGAGTATGTATTTTAAAAATGTTGAAAAAGAATGTAATTTTTAAAAAACTTAGGATTTTTATATATTTTAATAGGAACAATGCCTTTGCATAAACAACAATTTACCTAAGGCTGGGAATCTCATTACTGGTGCCTGTCCTGTGAAAGATTTTCTCATGACCTGATTTTGATCTTACATTTACTTCTTCATTAGTTCCAAAATTACTCATTCTGTTTTCACGAAAACTTGGTTTAGGGGAAAGACCCATGCAGTAGTGGAAAGAGCTCACTTTAAAATACTTCAACATATTACAGGATTCACTGTTTTGAAGCTAGGTACTGCCTGGGGAGTGCACAGGTAGGACTTGGGTATAATTGCACCTGTTTGACTTCAGTGCTCCATGCCCGAGTTGAAAGGACACGACAGGAATTGGCTCCATTGTTCATAATCTCAGTCTTCAATCATGCATTGTGGATAATTCTTGGAAAGATTTTTGAATTTTTGGACATGTTAGCTCAGACTAAAAAAAAACATGAGAATACACAATTTGAAAGAGACGAGCTTAAAGCTTGTCAGTTGTACTTTTAAAAGGCAAGATGTTCAGGAAGCTGAGAGGCAAAGAGGATGTATTTCTGTGTTAAATGTCTTTGGCCTATGTCAAACTAGAGCAGGAGAAATAAGGCTGTACTAATGTACATGTCTGTGCTCGGTGCATGAGCAAACTTGGGACGTCTTCTGCATGGGGATGGAAAGGTGCTTAAATGCTTAATATTGAAGCATTTGAAGGAAAGAGTAGAAAAAATTTACCTATTTCAGTTAAAAATCAGTAATTTGGGAAGTTTATTACAGTTCATGACAGTTCAGTTCATTATAGTACTTAGTGTGTTTACTTCACTCCTACATTCAAACCTTTTGTTTACTGAGGAACACAAAGACATTTTTCTTCTTCTTTTATGTTCTTCTGATTTGAAATCCCATTGAAACTGTTAATTTTCTTTGCCTCTCATTCTATTTGGCTTCTTCTGATGTTAACCACTTTGTTCAGTTATCAATTTAATTAATATATTTCTTAATTAGCAGTGGCAGCACTTTAAACACTACATATTTCTAAAGTATTGTGACACTTTCAGCTTAATCGTAAGTCTTACTATAGTGTAGTAAACTGAAATCACCTTTCAGTTATGTAAATAGTGTTCAAAATGCAAGCAGACCGCCTTTTTTTTTATTGTACATGAGAGAAAGAGCATGCATAAGGAAAACAAACTTATTCCTATCCAGAAAGTTTAATTTTCTTAGATGGTTTCAGAATATTCAGTTTTCAAATAACACTTTCTGGAATACTTGTCTTGATAGAAGATAAGCTGATTGGTTTCTGCTAAACCAGGCAAATTTTGTAAGGAAGTCCTTTGTGATAAAATATTCAATTTTATTTCACTAGTAGATGAAAGTTGAGTTGCTCATAGAAAAATACCAGTAACCATGTATTTCTGTGCTATTTGTCAAATACACATTGTCTTTCAAAATTAAAACAAGTTACATGGTTTTTAATTAGCTGTCATATAATATCTGCAGTTTATGAAATACCAGGCGTGCTTGTGAACTGTTTAACTTCAGAACTGATAGTTATTAAAGAAAGAAGTTGAATTTTCCAGAGTAGGCCTTGATTCTGTTTTGTCCAAAGAAGTGGCAGGGATGTGATACAGAATGAGGCAATGACCCAGACCCATTAGCTCAATGGAGTTTTCATGAACGAATGAGACGTGACGTGCACTTCAGGGAGTGTAAAGGGATGTGCTTGGAATTCGTTACCCTTTGATTTAATTCTGTGGTAATCCTTAGCATCAAATGTTGTCAAGTGAATGAGGAACGGGAGAGAGACTTATAAAGACATTTGGCATTTTTCAGATATATCCCTTTTTATTCTTAAGAAAGTGTTCAAGAGAATCACAAGACAATCCTGATACAAGCAAGCTTGTATAAGGTTTTATTTGGAGATGGAGTGAGCATTTTTTTTTTTTCCTCTGTTTTTGAGTTTTTCCTCTTCTCCCTGTCCTACAAAATTATTTAACATTTTCCTAAATCTTTTTATAAACTCTGGCATCTTATTCTGAATTATACTGTCCCATAGTATTTCTAAAGAATTTACAAGCTGAGATGCTGAAACGAGCAGTGAGTTTAAGCAAGCATGTTAGTGACTTCCAAGCAAAAGAATAATGCAGAAAATAGTGTCTTTTTCCTCTTTGTTGTGAAATAACCATTGATTATGACAGGAACCCAGGAGTGTGTTGGTTGTCATATCACTTTGATTCTTGGAGAAAGCTGATAGTCAATGACTCTTCTACTTCTCCTCCCAGCTAGTGAAAAAGAAGGAGAAAATTTGCTTCTGTCCTCATGTTTTTAATGCCCTTAATTTCTTTTTAAATTATCCCTGTGCCAGTGATTCAATTTAATCCTCATCTGGAACTTAGTCTAACTGAGCCCAAGAGCATCTTTGAGATCATTTGCTTAAAATAATATTCCATTAGCCTTTAGGAGTTAGAATTTTAGGAATATTTGGATACATAAGCAATTAAAATTTTTCTTCTGAACTTTTTTTTCTTTCTTGGCTCTAACTTTGGGCTTGAGGGAGAGTGACAAAAGAGAGTAAGAGAGCATACTTTAATTTTTAAGCAAGCTGTTGTTAATAGTTAAATCTAACCTAGATTTCAGTTGGGTTTTTTTACTGGTTTGTCTCAAGCCAATGTAGATTAAAGCTAAAGCATTGTTTTCTGAATCTGATGCAAATTAGCAAGGCCTTGAATGGTATCACTTTTTGAGGATTTACTTTATTTTTAACTGAGAAAGTGCTTTCCTTGCCTGGTTTTTGTTTCTTCCCCCCCTCTCACCCCCTTCTTCCATTACAACATCCCTAAGCTACAGTTTAATTTGGTAGTTCTCCATCTTTCTGTGAAGACAAAAACTTGTGGTTCTGAATATTTATGATCATTAATAGTCCTACTGCAACTTTCTCCTACAAGTAGATGTATTACCCTTGGAGTCATGTCTTAATTCCAGTTAAGTAGTTACAGTTGGTCTTTCTAGGGCCTACCTGCAATCTTAAATAGAGAATGAATTCTTCATTTCTTGTCCCTAAATATCAGTGCCTCTACTTTGTGTGCTGTAGACTCATTGTTTCCTGAAAAGATAGTCTAGTCTGAGCTTTGCTCCATCCACGTGTGAATGTGCATACAATTTCACTATTTCATTAATATATGTCACATAAGGATTGATCACATGCAAATGCCTGTGAAATTAACTAGATAACATATGAAACACCACTCAAGTGGAAACCAAGTACACAAATAACACGCCAAAACCTCATTGAAAAAATGTTTATTAATCTATTCTGCTGCTGAAAATACATTTTTATATAATGATTAGAAGAAAGCCATTTTAGGTTCCTTTGCAACATTACACTAAAGATCTGTTTTAACTGCATTTATCCTGAATTAATTATGTCAGAGGTATGGTTTTTGAAGTTCAGCAGTACTTAGATCCTTATTCTTTTTATTGTCTTTCGTGCACCTATTTGGGTCAATTTTTAACTAAATCCAGTTTTGTACTTGAGTTAAACAGTTGTTTCATGAACCTGCAAAACCATGAGGTGGGCTGCTTATTGTTTTATTTAATTCTGTTTTATTTAATTCCATTTTATTGCAATCAAAGCCTGTTTGGTGAGTTGCCTACATCTGTACGTTTTTCTGCAGCAGCTGATGTAGCATCTCTACACGATGGTTGTGTGTTTCAGAAGCAGTAATGATGTACACATAATCCAAGTCTTAGTCAGTTGCAGAGATTAAGGAAAACTCAAACCACTTATAACAAAGAGAATCTTTAGTGATATATATATATATATATATA
>NW_008600889.1:0-12654 GCF_000691845.1 Merops nubicus
TAGTTCTCACACCGCCAAAGCTTCGCTGATCTTTGACGCAATCCAGGTTTTTAATGTACACAAAACCTGGCACAAGCTTGTACGAAAACGAAGTTTTTACCAGACAGTCAGTCCTAGGTTCAGCTGAGAGCACACTGAACCATCTTCGAAATGTCCTCTTAATATAAGAGTCCGTGTTCGAAGCGTCACTTATAACTTTGCAAAAATATATTTCGCCGGGGGTTTTAAACCCGCTGGTTTTGCCCGGGAAGAAAACACCCCCAGCAGGACCCCCGTATTACCTCCAGTGTGGTCATCAGCGAAGAGGAGGGCAGTGGTGAGTAAAGGAGGGATGGGCAACGATCGCTTTCTTCCAAAATAAAAGGTTTTAATAACATGAAAATAACAAACAAAAACACCTGAGGCAGGCACTGAAACAGCACCCACCCCAGGGGAGAAGCGAAAGAGCATGTGGCCTTGGGGCCAGGGGTTTTTAACAGGTTGGTAGGTGGGTTTACAAAGGCATTGTCCTGTAAGGGTACAAAGATGGGTTACCTACAGGTCAGGAGTCCAATGGGTGTTAGGGGATTGGTCTTGTGGTGACTAAGCCAACCACAACCTGGGAAAGGTGGAAAATTCTGGATGTGTGCCCCTGTCTGGGGACAAAGAGGCATCAGAAACCTCTGTCTCCAGGAGGCGCACTGCAACACTCATATTTTCATCAAATTTTCAAAATAAATGGTTCATAATTTATCAAATATAAATACTATATTGAAGTCTTTCTTTTATGGAAGATCTTTGCTTCTGTGTGTGCATGTATATATGCAGTGTGGAATATACACTTTTTAATGGAAGCTTTTCCCTTCTTATTCTAGTATCTGATGCACTGCTTGAATCTGTAGGCTTGGAAGCAAGTGAACTCACAGTGGGGTGCTGAGCTTTCTGAAGGAAGGGATTCTATGCTGTCACATAAGCCGTGTGGAAAAGCGTATCAGCTTGTAAAAGCACACAACATTTCATGAATAAAAGATAAAGCAAATTCAGAAAGGTGTTTGTCCTTTAGACTACAACTTTCAAGCTGCTGTATATAAGGTATGTCATAATTTTTCTTAACTTTTAATATTTTGTGAGGCAAATAGCCCCTCTACAATACCTTTTTGTTGAGTTTTATCATAATATCTTCTCATTAAATGCTAATTATTCATTCCAGAAATTGATGAAATGTAATAATGAAACATAGAAGCATATTAATGAAGCATAGCACCAGAGACAGGAGTTACTGAAACTTAAGAATCCCAGTATGACAATGCACATGGGTGTTGCTTGCCCCAATAGTTCTGACATTCAAATATATGGCTACTTTACCTATTTTGCAAGGATGGATGCCCACCAGAGACTATTTTCTTACACATAACATCCATGTGTTACTACACATACTTTAAGAAATTTCGGAAAGAAGAAATACATCTTTTGCATATCATTAAAAAGAAACACTATCATTTAGGATAATGATTAATCTGCCAAAATGAGATGAGGACCCTAACTTTGATGTGTGTTCTTGCACAAAATCTCAATGGGCTCATCAGTCCTGACAGCTTTAGTAGGCTTCATTAAGCATTAGTTAAATTAGCCATAACTTTTTAACATTATTGGCTAATTGCTTTGTGAATCTGAGATAACTCCAGAGCACACTAAAGCTCCATAGCAATACAATAAACTCTTACTTCTCAGTTTGATATCATGCTATTTAAATCTTGATTGATGGTTGATCTTCAGAAGCTGGACTGGACTTTATATAATTCCTAAATAGGAGAAAGTGAATAGTATAGTAAAGATGAAAATGACCTGTTGAAATTTGCAGAAGTGCTAGAGGTAAGTATTCGAACACAGAAAAAAAATGAACCCTTTTGTTTTAGTACAATGTTAAAAAATGCTGTCAACCTGTATCCGAGTCTGAAGTAGTCAAATTCCTAAAATTTTGACATTGCACAAGAAAAAAGTATAGTGTGTTGGGTTGACCTTGGCTGCCAGACCTCCACCCCACTGCTTTTTCACTTCTCTTGCTCAATAGGACGGGGAGAGAAAATAGAATGAAAAAGCTTGTGGGTCAAGATACAGACAGGGAGATGACTTATCAGTTGACATTATGGGCAAAACAAACTTGACTTGAGGAGCACTAATTTAAATTGCTCAATTAATAAAATAGAGTTAGATGGTGAGAAATTAAATGAAAACAGAAAACATTTTCTCTCCATCTCCCTTCTCCTTCCCAAGCTTCCCATGACATTGAAATTTGTTGTTGGCTACTATGCAAGAAGGTAACACTATCTAGGTGATATCATGTTGGCTATAGTGTAGAAAAAATCACAGACTAAGGCTTCTCTCTCAGAATTCATTACAAAATCAACATCAGAACAGTAGCAAGGATGTAAATCTGGGACACTGCTGGGCACTTGTGTTGAGTGAAGGGAAAGGGGTAGGTGTGGGTAAGGGACAGACAAATTTGGTGAGAGACAAATCCCCTTGCTTTCTAGACGGTCCTCAGATACTAGAGGGGCTGGGGCGGGGGTGGGGCTGAACTTGTCCTCCCAGGGAGACCCATGGCTGCAGTCCCGCCCCCAGCTGCAGGAGCAGCCTGTGGCCCTCGGTCTGGCCGCATCAACAGCAGTTATTGGAATCACCAACAGCACGGGCCAGTGACACCCAACAGACAGATTCTGTGTGATTGAGGTGATCAATACACTACGCTGCAGACTGGCCATAGACCTCTAAAAAGCAACTTCAATTACAGTAATAACAATCTCCCAGGGAATAATCACTTGCTGGAGCCGAGGCTGCAAATCTTACCAAAAGGCATCCCTGATGGGGCTGGGGGTGGATGGGGGGAAGGCAAGGAAATAAAGCCTGTCCGTCTGTCCCTACAACTTGGTGCTGAATTCTCGTCCCACCAACCGGGTCCAAAAAGGGATGGCATTATAGTTATTATACTTTTTTTTTTTTTTTTTTTTTTTTTTTTTGTGTTTTACAATTGGGGGGGGGGGTGGGGATGGGGCTGTGGGCAGACAATTGTTCCATGTAATCAGCACAAAACTTCCTTATCTGCATCTGCATCTTCAGGGAGTAGACAACTGCTCTGAGATAGGTGAGGAAATGGGGTAAGCAGCCTCTGCCACACTCCACATTCCTTATCAGGGCCTCAGGGACGCAGACCCCTGAATCTTCACTCAGCCCCCTGTGACCGCCCTGGCACCGGTTCTTTGTTTGCAGTGTGGAGCTTTGTGATTTCTGCTTGTTTTGTGCTTCCAGTGTCTGACAACTTGGGCAGATGTCTGGACAGTGTTGTGCTATGCAATGCAACAGGGAAGGAGAGATGTGATACTGGTGAGATATGTGTTTTAAGGACCAATTCACTTTCACAGTGAAATAATTGTACCTGAACGGTGCATTGTCAGAGGCAGAAACCAAGAGCTGACAAGCACTTCTAGCACTACTGAGTAAATTGACTCAAATTCAGGTAGTTCAGATTTGTGTTATCCTTTTTCAGTATTACACTATCAGAATTAGTGTGGGCAGAAGGAGCTCAGGTCAGTCTGTCCAGTGCTGGTGTCACATACAGAGTCTCTGTGATTCTTTGTGAAACCAGCCTTGAACAGCTGAAGTTGTTTCTTCTTTCAAGTGGCAATAAAAAATAGATTTAGACATTGTAATTGCCAAAACACTTTTTTTTTTTTATTTTTATTTTTTTGCTTGGGTATGAAGATAGGATGAACTTAATACACAGTTTCAATACATGGTACAGCATTCAAAAGTGAATATTTTCTTTTCCCTCGATGGCTAATAATTTATCAAAATTATCTGGATGGGTAAGTGTGTGTTATGTCAGTAAATAGACCTATTAAACTGTACATGAAATAAGTTATTTGTATATTCAATCACACACATAATTCCAATATAATAAACTAATTGTTCATTGTACTATTTTTATTAATGTTTTCTGCTGGTTATTCACATTCTTTGTGCAAAGTGAAACTGCACATAAGTACAAAGTACAGAATCTCAGAAATATAATGTGTTTTTTGATATGTTCCACCATGTTATCACAACTCACATTAGCTACTGCTAGAAACAGGGAGTTCTGAAGAAGGGTTCAAACTAGTGTTGATGTTAAAAGTGCGTGTTCTTAGATAAAGATACATGTTTCTTAGCAAAGGGCAATGAAATAGAAGAGCATATGGCTTTGCTCTTTTAGATTTGCTAGAAGTAAACAGAGTAGACCACAAGCATTCATCCATTTAAAATGGCAAAACAAAAAGGTTAAAGAAGCGAAAGTTTGGGACATTCAAATTATTTTACCATTTTGAAGGTCCTCAACTTTCACTTTCCTATATTTTTTAATTGAATAACCTCTTTATTATAATTTTAATATTTGAAATATTTTCCAAAGACGATATATTTTCACTATGATCTCTCTGTACATTTTACATAAATCTGATTTTATAAATTGGTAAATTAGAATATTCAAATCTAATTTCTTGCAGAAAGACATAGCACTTACATCCATGTTCTTAACATTGTCGAAGAATTTTGTGTTATAAGGAGTTTTACAATGTGAAGTTAAGTAAGTGAAAAAGAGTTGCAACAACCAGGTTTTAATTAAATAATAGTCACGTTAGGCCCTGTTACTTCAAAATATTTGTAGCTTTTCCTATGATGCTCTACAGTAGCAGGTAGTAGGAGAAAGCAAAAAAATGCCAAAATGTAAAAGCTATGCCTTCAATACTACATTGCAGGGTTGCTAATTAAAATAAATAAACTGAAAATGTTATAAATAGAGAGTATATCCATGAAAAAATCTAATCTCAAATGAGGAGACAATTCTGTTTCACAATGCAAAGGAAATGAGTGAAGACTGAAAATGGTGAGAAATTAAATGATCTAGGGCAACATATTCCACTATCTGGGCTTTTCTGAGGTCACAGTCTTTCCAACAGATCTTCAGTCTGAGATTGTAGATAATAGACTTTCAGTAATTTGTGAGAGTAGGAGGATTAGTGGATTAGTACACAAGTCTTTGGACTCTGCAGAACTGGGTTAAGAGATCTGCTCTGAGTCAAAAGAGAAATGAGTTTGATAATCTCTGCTTAGTCCCTGGGAAACATTTGTACAAATCACAAAACCACCTTTAAGCATTTTCTAATATTGAAATTCTTTACTTACAAAGGTCAAAGCTGGTGTTATATGCAATGAAAATCAACCAGCAAAACCATGTATTTCTGATTGAAACTGAGCCATGAAGCCAAGGCATACTGAGACACTTGAGCTGTATTCAGATGGATTATGACAACTCAAATCAAATATATCTGCTTAAATATTCACATCCTTTTATCTTTTTCTTTTTTTAAAACATTCATTTCACACATTTTATTTTTCAGTTCTTGTAGTGGGGCACAGTAGAATTCACTTAATCTGTAAGCCCATTTAGAAAAGCAGCATTTCTGGTTTTTGGTGTAGACTAAACTAAACCCAAGCAAAGCACTTCCAGCTGTCTGTACTGCATGCAAGTGCCCGGGTGCCGGCAGCAGGGCTTGCAGGTGCAGCCTCTGTGAGGAGAGGCTGGTGCTGCCCCGCGCTGGACACGGACAGTTCCAGTGAGGTCCAGCTGACTCACCACGGAACACAGCTCAGCCCTGCAGCTGAGACAGTGGCAGCTTGATGAAAGTGCATGTAAGAAAGGGCAAAACACTGCACACACAGTACAAAATCACGGTAGAGTGATGAGTAAGGCCAAGAGAAAGTGTGAGAAACAGTCCTGTGAGCACCAAGGTAAGAGAAGAAGGAAGGGGAAGAGGTGCTCCAGGCGCTGGAGAAGATTCCCCTGCAGCCCATGGAGGAACCCACACCAGAGGAGGTGGGTAATTCCTGAAGGAACTCTGGCCTGTGGAGGGGCCACACAGAAGCAGGGCTACAGTGGTATAGGCTTTGGAGAGGACCCATGCAGGATCAGGGAAAAATGTGAGGAGGGAGATGAAAAGTTGAAATGGTGGTTCTGGAATCTGGAGTGAAGGAGAGAAGTTGAGGCTGGGAAGAAGAGGAGACAGGAGCAGGGGAAATATATTTTTCGTTTTGTCTTCATTTCTCATCAACTTACTCTATTTTAATTGACAATAAGTTAAATAAGTGCTTCCCATGTCAAATCTCTTTTGCCCGTGATGATAACTGGTAAAGTGATATCCCCATCTTTATCTCCTTCCATGAGGTGTATCACCCACTTCCTTCCCCTGTCCTGTTGCAGAGACAGAGTGAGAGAACAGCTGGGCAGGGTTCTGGCAGTGAGCCACATTCAGTCCATCATTATCTATTTCTGAATTTTGTGAGTCCAGCTAAAAACATTTTAATATCTCAGCTATGAAAATAAGCCCTATCTCAGGTGGTGTCCTCAGAGCACTGTAAAGTTCTTCAAATGCTCTTTTGTAATGGAATCCTGTATCACATAAAGGAGATCAATCAAATTGAACTAGAACCTGCCTAAATTTGGAAGTCTTCCAGATCTGCATGTGAAATCTATTTCAAATTAATTATATTCTCAGGATGAAATATTATTTAAAAACAATTATTAATGATGCACTATGTCAATAAATTTGATGGCCATAGACAAGTCCTGACAGGCCCACCTTTTCAAAAGACAATATTTCTGGAATAATTTCTTTAATCAGTAATGAAAAAGTGAATAGATTCAATAGAATTTTGAATCTGATGTATGGTTAAGACAGAATCAGTTACACTAAAATAGCATTAATGCCAAAACTGTTGTTGTTATTTGTGCTTCAAGTCTAGTAACATATTTAGCAGTTGTATGAAAAACAGCAAATCCACCAGGACATAATCCCAAACCTTTCTGAACGCATTGTCTTGCCATTGATTTCACTGGGCACTGGAAAAGAAGGGATTCTTAGACTGTTATAATTAGGTATTGCAGAAGATGGCATGCAATAGCACTAGAAACAGTTAAAGTATCTTTTATACTAATAATGAAGTATCAGTTCTCTTATCATAACTCTAAAATTCCAGGAAACAGTCCATTTTTCTTTAGGGGGATGATTTTTTTTTTTTTTTTTTTTTTTTTCCCCTACCTGTGTTTATATTTGCAGTTCAGTAAGAACCAAAATATAAATCCAGTTAGGCAAGGCTATTAAATTAAGCAAGTTTATTTTTATGAATTAAAATTTTCTGTTGCTCTGAACTTACTGTTGTATCACTGTGTGCCAGAAGACAGCTTCAGTTTTGAGTCCAAATAAGTGTCAGAACTACTATAGAAATGGACCATTTTATACAAAAAAAAGGGAAATCTTACTTACTGTGGAAGAAACAAACAAACAAACAAACATTTACTATTGAAAAAGACTGGTGTGTAATAAGGCTATGAGTCCAGATGTGACTGAATATAAAAAAGACATCTGGACCAGACTGATAAATCATTTGGTCTGCTGCAAATTCTTTGTTTGCACATGAGATGTTTGGTGAAGGAACCAAAACTTCAGAAGAAAACTCTACATGAATTAGAAATCAGTCTTGTTCTCAAAGTTATCAAGTTAAAGATAATATATATAAAATATATATAACTGCAACAAACACAGTACTTTAGTTATCTTGAGAAAATCTCTGAAAGGGTAAACTGGACTTTAATTCTTGTGCAAAATTAACATTAATTATAATCACAGATTGGGATGCTTAAAACAGTAGATTTATTCATGTTCTCAGGTAAGAATATATTTAGGAATTATCAAGTTCAGGACACATTTTACTTATGTGGAAAAATACTAAAATAGTTAAGTGATACCTATTTTACAAAAAGATTTTGCTTTTTAAGAATTCAGACTCAGAAAAATCACCTATGTTCTGAAAAACATATTTTAAAATATTTTAGGAGGAAAAATGTACTTTTTGTACAGTACATTTTCACATCTGATTTTTTTTTTTTTTTTTTTCATAATCTAGTCAGTACACTGTTAGGTTCATTTGGCTATTCTCAGTTTTCTATTTTCACATAAAAACAACTGTAAACATTTTGATTACCAAGTCTCCATAGGGAATGAGGCATTTCAAAATCAATTAAGTACAAATATTAATTTAGTTATTTTCAAACTATCTTAAAAATGGCAAATATTACTTGTACAATAATATATGATAAAATTATATTTCTGTAGGGAATAATTTCAATGAAAGAGATGAAAATTACAACAATTGCCTTTTCAGCATCACTGTGGGATGTACTGAAATTGAACCGTGCTGGCAGCAAGGATAGAAAACAACAGATACAGTAGCAATACATCAAAGAAATTGTGATGTCTTTCATAGGAACATAAAATTTAAAGTAGCCTTTGAGGTCATCTGGACGGGTCCCTGACTGTGGCAAATCTATTGGATAGAAACTCTACCCTTATAGGAGATTGTTCCCATACCACTTTTATGCAAACAAGAGTTCTTATTCTAATAAGTTCTAACTGGAAAATGGAATTAATTCTTGCTTATGTTTTAGCTATTTGCTTCATGACATAATAGTCTACCAGCATAAATAACTTTTCATATTCTTCAGTATTTGTCTCCTAACTGATTTCGGGACAGCCATAATATTCCTCTGATTCTTTTTCTTTTCTCAACTGAACAATCCAGTTTTTTTTAGACTGCTATTTTAATGAAAAGTCTCCAGGCCCATTTAGCAATTTACCTGGCTTGCTTTACTTTGAATATTTGTTTGTGTATTTTCTACGTTGCATTGGTAGCATAGCCATGTAAAATGGCATGGTATTTCTGCTTTTTTTATTATTTATTTATTTATTTATTTTTAAGTAACATTATAAGATTATTTGCAATTTTTGTGTCTATGATGTAGTCATTAGTAGATAAAATCATGTGCAGGTTTATTTAATTATTTTAATTTGTGTGTGCATGTGTAAATCTATGTGTGAATCCCCAGTTCATTTGACACACTCTGCTTGAAGCCACGTTGTACTATTGAGTCTCATTTCCTTGCCTTAGTATGATAAAGTTTTCTCAGTGTAATATTGCTCCCTAGTTTTCTTCCATTTTCGAACTTTATCACACAATTGTAGATTATGTGCAAAGCAAGCCAATGAAAATATTAAGCTGTAAGAGCTGCTCCACAGGGCAAGAACAGTCTTTACTAAGAGAGCAAGGGCTGTACAGGAAAGGTTGAGAGTGAGCAAGCACAGGTTGTAAAAAGGAAAAAAACAGCAACTCAGCATGAGTAAAGAATATTACAGAGAGATTGGTTAGATGCTGGAATAGATTGCTCAACCTGTGGAATATCCATCTAGGCCAGATAGTACACTCTTCAAAATACTATTCTTTAAAAGCTATTAATCATATATATTTGCTATTAACACTTCTATCCAGACATTTGTGAAAATAGATTGATTTGATTCTAGATGCCAGATCTGATCTTCATTGACTAGTTGGGGAAAAAGGTCCTATTTAGTCTTATTATTTAGTGTGAATTGCTAATAATAATCATTTTTATGTAATCTCATGTATCTATTGAGATGATCATAGTCGGGAGAAAATAAAGGTTGCTACAGCCAGTTTGCAATAAACAAACTAGCTTAAATATGACATTAAACACATAGTAAGACATTATTTTATAGCCTGCATGAACATCTTGTTCATTTCTGGATACAATTCACAGTGCAGAAAGTAACTTTCAAGATGTTAATAAGATTTGTCAATCCAAAATACTTCCTGCAATACAACAGTCAACTTCAACTGATTTGCTTCTTGTTTGACAGCTTGAGACCAGTCCAAAATGAAAAGAAGCCTTGGCTCATTGACTTTAGGAGGCTTGAATCAGTTTTATTAAAACTAATAAGACTTGGATACAAGCAGACAGGACTAAGAGACAAGCTCTCTTGATAGCTGGCTTTACACAAAGGAATAACTTGATTAAAACTGAAAACAAAGTGCACAGTGAATCACACACTTGGACAGGCATATTTTTCTTCAAGGTGCTAACTAAGCACTTAGTTAAACTGTACTCTTGTACAGTCCTCACTGGCTTTTTTACCTGTGTTTCCAAGGATGAGAAAAATGGATCGTGTGGCATTAAACAGTCCCATGGATATGTGGATGAGAACACAGGATTCATTTTCCTTGCTGAATGCCTTTACAACTGATATACTAATATGATTTTATTTTTTTTTTTATATTTCTCTACTCTCAGTTATCTATCTTTAATTGACTGGTTTGCAATGACTGGACTCACCCTGATAAGGATTAGGGGGTGAGGAAAGTAGAGGCGTAGCCACATATTCTCTCGATCTTATGGCTTTGGATTGATGCATATAGCTTTGGTCCTCCTATTACAGCAAGAAAGTATTGCATCTCAGCATCCTTATTTTTCAGTTGTTGTGCTCATTGTTATTATAGAAAGTGCATATTGACACTAACACTTTCTTTCTCTTCACATCTTTTCTCCCCTGAAAATCACAAAGTGAGTGGGCCTATATGTAGATGAGACTTGGAATCATTTGCTGTTCCTTACAAACTTGAAACAGAAATCTTAAGTCTCAACATAGAGGATTTAAGAAACATTTTTACAATCAGTCTCAATAATTATTATGAAGTTTTTTAATATCCTAGCTCTTCCATTCATTGACTAGAAATTTTATGTAACAAAATTTCAGTCTTATAACCTATGGGAATCAAAAAGTTCTAAATTCTAGGCACCAAATGTGCTTTATTGGATCAAACTGTTGGACTTGAATTATTGCATCCAAATTGCAACCAAGAGTGAAGGGCAGGACACAAGAGCAATTATGCTGTGGATTTTTTCTGTGTTGAATTCCAAAGAATTCCTTGTTAGCCTATTAGTCTAATATTAGTGCTGCTACAGTCATACTAATACTGATAGTCCCAAGAATCTGATTATTAAAGAAAAAGCCTTACTAGGAATGCATTTAATATTGCTATACAAATGGTATTAGCCTTACTCTCTGCCCATCAGAGTCTTCAGGTCAATGGCAACAATTTTCTTTAAGAAGGTGAGGCTGGAAGAAGACTGCAGATTGTCAGCATCCCAATTTCTTCACTAAGAGGAAAAAATTATGTTTTCCCTCATCCTTGGAAGTAATTGTTATCATTTTTTTCTTGCAGTCCATATAATCATTCTTTCCTTATTGGTCCACAAATTATATTATTTTTAAGTTTTAGTGTACACAGTATGTTTTCCATATATTCTATTTTTTTTTTTTCTCTTCAAAAAGCCTACAAACTTTTTCTCCCAGCTTCCAAAATATCATTCTGTTAATGATCAGTTGTTGGTCATTGGAGATTTACTGACAAGAGCTGTATGCCAAAACTTTCAAGGCCCTTGCTGTCATTTATTACTGAACTTCTCTGCACTACATTTTTTATTCTAAGGCAATAAATAACTAATTCTACACTGGAAAAATACATTTTATTTCCTCCAGTTAGTGAACTATATTAAAATTGTTATAGAACTACTTTGTAGTCTAGTGTTATACAATAAAGGGACTGTACTACACAATCATGAAAAGCTAAGGTAATGACAGTAGTAACCTTGCAGTTAGACTGTCTTATGACTAAATAAACAAAAACATAAGATCACACAAGCCAGACCAAGCTTGCAGTATTCTTAGAAGGCCCATGATTTGTTACTAACAATGGCAAGCAACGTTGTATTTTCTGAGGTACAGGGCTTGAGAAAAAATGAAATATGTCAAAATTATTCTTATGTGTACAATAATCACCAAAGACACATGTTCCCAAAGTAGCCTGTACCTCTATAGAAAGAAACTTTATAACGTACATAATACTATATATCATGTACATATTTAAAGATCCTACATAGTCTATACTAACTGGCTACAGAGGTCTTCAGCACAGTGAATACTCTGCCCTAGTCATTAGACCAATAGATGTTGAGACACTTCAGTCTGGCAAAAATCTTGGCTTCTAGTTTACTTCCATGTCTTGATTCCCCAGGGGAATGTCCCTACTGCAGGTATATTATTTTCACTTCTATCTTTTTGTGGTCAGCCAAACAGATCCATCGAAGTACAAGTACACAAGCACAGTTCTGAGATTTTTGTTCTAGTCACAAAAAAAGCTTTTGTAATTTTACACAGATCTGCCACATAAGTGAGGTTTTGTGACTGTATGCAAAAATATAAACATAAAAATGTTAAATAAATCCACAAAATCAATACACAATTTGCTACACAAGTAGAATATTGCCAGCCAGAATCAATATAATACAAAAACCAGAGGTTCACAAGCTGCAAAGAATACTTAAAAATTTTCTAAACTATACCTTTTCTGAGTGGGGAACATAACCTAATAAAGACAAGAAAAAATATTTATAAGTGAATTTTAAAAATTCAGATTTTTTTTTGCATTTTATTCAAAAAAGCCCCTATATCTTAAAAACAGTCCATTCTGAACCCCAAAGGGTAGAAACTGCATGAATGTGATTCAGATCATTTATGGTTATCAATGTTCTAGATTCATTTCTTTTATCTATAGCTATATGACTTCACTAATGGTACTAAATACTTCTTTATTGGTTCAGGGAGCATCACAAAGAGTGTATTTTGATTTTCTCAAAGCTTTCTTTTTCAGAGAGTTGTAGTCAATGGGACA
>NW_008600890.1:0-231 GCF_000691845.1 Merops nubicus
GTGGTTGGTGTTTACTACAGGCCACCTACTCAAGGGGAGGCTATTGATGAAGTCTTCACGCTCCACCTCCAGGAGGCATCACACTCACAGGCTCTCATCCTGCTGGGGGACTTTAACCACCCTGACATTTGCTGGAAAAGTACCACAACAAGCTGTAGGCAATCCAGGAGATTCCTGGAGTGCCTGGATGACAATTTTTTAAAGCAAGTAATAGACAGCCCTACCCCAGGG
>NW_008600891.1:0-243 GCF_000691845.1 Merops nubicus
ACCTTTACTGAACCTGTCCCTGAACAACAAAAGTAGTTTAAACCACCACATCTTTAATTTGGCGCCCAACGTGGGGCAAACGGAACACTAACAATTAACACCAGGTTGTGGGTTGTTCCCCTGAGGTGCAGTAAATGGTTCTCTCCAGTATGGCTCATTTTGCTTGGCAGGTACCCATTTGTTTGGCCTTCCCTTTTGCAGAAAATCTCATGGGATTGGGTACCTTCGCCAATGTTTTCTTCG
>NW_008600891.1:348-689 GCF_000691845.1 Merops nubicus
GTCTGTATCAACTCTGCATTCCTGGGGGAACTAGAGCAGGGCCCCACCATCCTGCACGGCTATGTTTTTTTTGGTTGTGACGCAGTTTTGATGCAATTCCCTTTCAAGGACATGGTGTTTTGCCTCATGTTCCTTCTGTGCATGGCTTCCACAGGCTATTCCATTTTTAGGGATAGACTGGATGGTTTTTGGGTGATGAGGACTAGGGACTGTGAGGCTAGGAATGGTGCTGGCTAGGGATCCAACTCAGGGGCAGCTGCTGGGCCGACTCCCACAACTGGTGGGCCAACTCCCACAGCTGGTGGGCCCACCCCAGCAGCCGTGGCCCCGGTCCAACGCCA
>NW_008600892.1:0-27665 GCF_000691845.1 Merops nubicus
AATGATTCTATGATTATATGATTCTATGGTTTAGTGAGGAACTTGGTAGAGTTCAGTTAAGGGCTGGACTTGACAATCTTAAAGGTTTTTTCCAACCAAAACAATTCTATGATACTATATGAACAACAAATTTGTAATTTGTAGATGAAATGCCTACCTCTTCTAAAAAAGAGCCAATTTGAAGTAAACAAGTGTCTCAAAACTTGACAGTGCCTTGCATTAGTTGAGGATCTGGCCTGCTGTATGTCTGATTATATGAGACATTTTTCATTTTTCCCCGAATCTAAGGAAATGAGACCTCTACCTCTCTTTAAAACTATGGGAAGATTGATTACTCAAGGGGAAATAATATTTCCTGAAGTTCCTGAAATATACACTGCATCATCTTTAAATCACTTTTCACTTATCATCCAACTATATAGAAAAGTCTCTACACACTTCTTTAAATTAACCTTCTTGTTGTCAGAGAATTTTTAAGACATGATATCTGAAGTCTCATGTTCACAAAAGAAAATAGAAGGAAGCAAATGCATTATTATTATTTTAATATCAGCCCTCTAACAGGAACACATCACTTACTAATGAAGTAGGAAAGGGTCCATTTGGGGAAATAACTCTAAAAATATGGTCAGGAAATGATCTTTATATTCTTTAACATATATAATTCAGTGAATCTTCACAAATGAAAAAAGCAGATAAAATTTATTTCTGTCCCTTTTCTGTCTTTGGCCCCCTGTTAATGCCCATGTTTGCAGATTCTCATTTTTACAAAGTAAGATGCAGAAATGTGTCTTGATACAACCACATAAAAAACAGGTTGCAATAATTATAAGACATTAAACTATATTGTTGAAAGCTCCTAGTTAGGAAAGTGTAACTAAGACTAAGAATGGAAAGATCCTGGAAAATCTGAAATTAATCAGCTGAAAAGTAAGCAGATGTGATACTACAGCTCCCAGGAGCAGATACTGAACAAAGATACCTCTATTTAAAACTGCATAATATACACCAGCGTACAGTTATTGTTTTACTGTGACAATCACAGATTCAGCATCTAATTTGGACAAATAGATTGGGAAAACATGTTGTTTTCAACTGACAGGTAAGTCTGTCTTCAGTTCACACACATTTTTCCACCAAATAACATCTATTGACGGGTTTATGAGGAAAGAAAATATGTTTGTGAGCTGAGGGTACAATTGGGAATGGATTTTATTTATTTAGATATTTTCAAATCAGGTGGCAAAGCCAAAAGTTCTGAGTCTTCATTCTGCTGCTAGCAGCAACTTGGATTATAGCATGTCTGAGTTTCCTATGCTGCAGTATATATATTTTTTTCAAAGCTATGAATTGTAAAAATAATAGAAAATACCTTGATTCTTTCAAACTACTGTATAAGGTTACATAAGATTGTGTTACTGCTCACCCAATAATTTTCCAGACAAACCAATGTGGTAGCATTGTTGCTCACTCATTCCTTTGTGATCTCTCTCTCCATTTATCTATAAAAATACTTTTATCTGACCCTTTTATCAACCAGAAAACCAAAATGAAAATGTAAGTAAATAAAATTTAGAAGAAAATAGAAAATGCTGGAATTAATTTGTATGGTTGCTCGTTATTCAATCTTATTATTTATATATGATATAGCCTGTAATTGTCTCACTACATTTTTTTTTTTAATGGAAATATTACCTGATTCAGTAAAACAATTTATTTTAATTTCTTTTGTTACTATTCTGAAAAGGAAATTGAAAAATCAGAGTTCTGTCATAATGACATCTACCCTCAGTTGCAAGATCACATTATTATCCTCTGTATGAACCAGCATTTAAGGGGACTAAAATACATCAGGGGTCACTTTCAAAGCCAGACACCAAAAGCAGTAGCTAGATATAAGTCTGGGAATCATTTCAAGACTATGGTAGGATACATGGCTTAAAGAATTTACCCTCATCAGTCTGTTTTTCTGATATATAAGGGGTTTTCGTATGCCATTTGCACTGTCCCCTTACTTCTGAAATTTTCCATCTTTAGGCTAGCTCCTCAGGAGCAGTGACTACACTTAAATTTTAGTCTACCCCCCAAGTCAGCTTTCGGTGACCTCCTTTTGGATCCTAGTTCCAAGTCTTTTTTAATCATTTAATAGTTGTACACCTAAGTTTCTCCTCACCACTTTCCTGACCAATGTTGAATCCCTCTCCAGGCTCTCTAATTTTTCTGCCATATTTGCTCTTCTCCCTACTCTCTCTCTTTGTTAGGACCCACAATGGGGTTAGACTGGTTTTTTTTTCAATCAGTTCTAATTCACAGCCCAGCCCATCATAACTCAGAGCTGCACTCATAAGAAAAGTCTTGTGATTTCAGGAACAGCATCTATGAGAACTTCACTGCTCAGCCCATCTCAAGAATATGAAAGCCGTGATGACTCCACAGTTTTTGATACAGCCAGTGGTACCCAGTTCTACATGGGAAAAGAAAAAGAAAGGTCCCCACAATATTCCAGCTAGATCTCAGAATCTGTATTGGATGAAAAAACACTAAACCTTTTTTGACACTGGGAAATACGTTTTCCATACTGTACTTTGCAGAAAAAGCCTTAGCAAAAAGACCTGAAATTTTCTGAAGATATACAGACTGAGTTTTATGATCAGTATGGATGTTTTTGCTGATTTAAATAAATATAGGAAAAGATATGATTATTTGAAAAGATCCTTTCTTTAAGTGTGTGTAAATATGATGTCCTATGAAAATTTATTTTACATTCTGAATGTGGATATAGGTGATTCTTATCTCATAATTATTTAAAAAAATCTAAAAAATTATTTTCACTATAAACAAAGGATTTCTTTTTAGATTGTCCATTTACTGAAGCCATAGCCAAAGGGCAATGTTACAAAGAAAACACTGGGTTTTGACAAGTTCCCTAAGACTGAAGCATAGTTTGTAAATGTGATGTCAGAGCACTAATTATATGTAAGAGAGAAAAATAAACCATGTGTGTGACAATTGTACCACACAGTTTTGGAAATTTCATTGATATCTTTGGTGTGTTTACTTAACTTTCAGTTGTATGTGTAATACAGTATTAAAAAGCAGAAAAGACTGACCAGTGAGAAAGGATTTTACTAACAATTAAATTCTTTAGAATTCCCTGAAATGTAGTGACCTAATAGTTGAAAAGCATATGCTGAAAGACTCACTTTCAGGCCTTCAGGATTAATTCCCTAGCCTAAAAACAAGCCTTTGGCCTTTTGTTGTGTTCTAGGCCTACCCAGCCAACAGCAAAGCTCCATGCAGCCACTCGCTCACTCCTGCCCAGCTCAGGTAGTATGAGGAGAAGAAAATACAACAAAAGGCTTGAGAGAAAGGACAAGGAGGACTCACTCACCAATTACAGTTATTGGCAAAAGACAGACTCGACTTGGGGAAACAAAATCAATTTAATTTAAACAGCAAAACCACAAAAAAACCAGTGCAGGTGTTCAGGGAACAGGGATTGCAAGCAGTCCAGATCCATTCCATACTGTTTGTGTCATTTCCTCCTCTTCAGGGGAAGAATTCCTCAAAGTCCTCCCCTGCTGCAATGTGACATCCCTCTCACAGGAGACAGTCCTTCACAAACTTCCCTAACAGATGTAAGTCCCTCCCACAGGCTGTAATTATCTCAGCGACAGACTGCTCCAGTGTGGGCTTCCCTCAGACTCATGGCCTTCTTTGGGATCAGTTCCCTGCCCTGGTGCTGGGTCCGCCACAGGCTGCAGGTGGAACTGTTCTCCACCCTTCAACTCAGAGGGCTGCAAGGGCTCAGTTTGCCACATCACCGTGGCTGAAGGGGAATGGCTGGTCCAGAGTGCTTCCTCATCCCTTTACTCACTTACCTGATTTTACAAATAGTTCTCTCTCTGGTCCCATTCCTCTCCAAACAAAAGAGCTCATAAAACAAAGGAAGTTGCCAAACAGGTTTTCCCTTCTTAAATACCTTATCCTAGTTGTGCTGGTTGTCTCAGCCTTGGCCAGAGGAAGATCCAAACCGGAACTCCAGGAGCTTCTTGAAGCTTCTCATAGGAGCCATGCCAATACTCCCCTCCCGCAATAACAAAAACCCCAGACGCAAAACCAACACATCTTTTAAGTATTACAGACAGTTTATGTTTTATTGACAAAACTTTCCTGGTGCTTTTAGGAATCATCACTCTGTAATCATAAATAAATAATGATAAAAAATAACATTCCTTACAGAAGTATAGGATAATTTAGGTCAGAAGAGGATGTTGGAGGTCATCAGCTCCTCCTGCTAAACCAAGATGAAATTCAAAGCTGGATCACATTTCTCAGTGTCAGACATTCAAGACTTCATTGTAGAAACCATTACAGTGATCACTCTCCCGGTGAAGAATTTGTTCCTTTTATCTACTCAGAATCTCCCTCGTTGCAACTTATATCTGTGGCCTGTCTTGCTGTGCACTTCTGAAAAGAAGCTGAATGCACTGTCTACTCTTCGTATTGCACCCGTCTACATCATTGGCCTTCACTGCTTCAAGGACTTGTTGCTGAGAGAATCATAGAATAGTTGGGTTGGAAGAGACCTTTAAAGGTCATTTACTCCAGCCCCTCTGCAGTGAGCAGGGACATGTCTAGTTAACTAGATCAGGTTGCTTGATCAGAGCCCCATTCAATCTGACTTGGAATGTCTGCAGTGATGTACCATCTACCACCTCTCTGGGTAACCTGTGCCAGTGTTTCACCACCCTCATTGTAAAAAAAAAAATTCCTTATACCAAGTCTGAAGCTCCCCAGAGCCTTCTCTTCTCCTGGATGAAACGCTCCAACGCTCTCAGCCCCCTGGCCTTGCTCCAGCAGGTCCATGTCTTTCTTGTGTTGAGGACTCCAGAGCCGGACACAGTACTCCAGGCGGGGTCTCACCAGTGCAGAGTAGCGGGGCAGAATCACCTCCCTCATCCTGCTGGTCACACTTCTGATGCAGCCCAGGATACGGTTCACTTGAATTTAATGGTTTGGGGTTTTGTATTTTTTTCCTTTTTCTGTAAGTTTGTTTCACCAACCTGGTGGGTCACTCTGAATAGCAACCCTGCACTGGAGCTCATAAAATGCTCCCCCACTTTGGAATTGTGTACAAATTTGCAAACAAGAGCTTCCATACCTGATTGCAAATGAAGATGTTAAACTGTGTCATTCCTTGTGCTAACCCCTAAGTATCACCACAAGTTACTGGGAGCTAAGTGATTCTCAAACTTGTTTTAAAATAGTTATCTTAACCTTTGAAGCCTGTGGCTCAAGTTTCATTTCAGACACACCACTGTAGAAACTAATGTTACGGTGCCCTATTTGCACACTCTTCTTTGTTTT
Source organism: Merops nubicus (assembly GCF_000691845.1). Lineage (NCBI taxonomy): Eukaryota > Metazoa > Chordata > Aves > Coraciiformes > Meropidae > Merops > Merops nubicus. The sequence goes on from NW_008600892.1 coordinate 5,371, forward strand.
GCACCTGTAACCCTGCACTCCCAGGTTATAAATTATAGTAAGGCTTGTGCGTGGGAAGCAGTAAAATTCATAACTTCTTGACTGAGATACGATATCCTTCAGCTTTGCTTTCTCTCTCTACTCAGTGGAGAAACTAAGATAAATAAAATTAAAATTACCTCAAAGATATCTAGGGATTTATCCTGACTGGAATTTACCTTTAAGTAACACAGAGCTGTCTAGAACACCAGCCACAAAGATCTGAATTATCTATCTCAGCGAAGGCTTGGCACACTGGAAAACTGAATGCTCACAAAATGTTTTATTTACATCAGTCTATGCTTCTACAAACCTTGGTCCATCAAACAAAAAAATGATCATTAATTCATGATGCAAGACTAATATCAGCATTACAAAGACATCAAACTCAGATCTGAATTAAAATTTATTAAGATTTATGGAATTTTGTCTCCTTTAATAATACTGGTGGGAAAACCACACTAAACAAAATACCTGTAACTTGGAGAGAGAAACATTTCTGAATTTGTCTAACTTTTCTCCAATATTCTGATGAAAGACCATTAAGGCACAAATTGTGCCAGCATATATGTTATTCAAACATAAGAAATAAAGTAGAGAATATAATAAAAATATTTCAGAATTCTCAGAAAACAAGAAGCCTATTATGCTTGGTTTTAAAAGGTAAATCTAGCCAATTGGTGTGTGTAGACCAGCCTGATATACATAACACTGGTTATGTATGCATACATATATGACTGAAAAACTGGCCTGAAAGACAGCAGAGTGAGACAATTTTGACCCAGAAAGTGTATCTACTAATCTAAGGTTACTAGAGTGTTTTAGAACTGAACCAAAATACATTAAAACAAACAACTTAAAACCACAATTTGTCCACATCTCTATAGAAACACAAGTGTATTGATTTTAAAAAAAATTATACCTGTGAACTGTCAAAAAAAAAAATGTTTTGAGATTTTTCTTTGACAGCATAAAATGTTACAGCTATACTTGAATGTATTGACTCACCTGGATTACTATCATAATATCAGTTGAACAGAATACATAAATATAAATTATTTTAATACACTGTTTCCCATTCTATAAAAATAATGGGTTTATGTTACCAGTTGTAAATTTTTCATAAATTTCAGATACATTTAAAAATTCTAATTCTCAATAAAAATAATTTCTAAAATATCACTTTCCTACTAAATTAAATTCTAGTCAATTTCCACAGCTGTATGTTGTGGTAACACTAATAAGATCATGTGGAGAAGTAAAAAGTACTAGGAATTATTTTAACTACTTTCTCTTATATCTACGTGTCAATTAATTACCTTTCTTGCATAAAATCTTAGCACTGAAACATTTCTAGACCTCATAAATCCATTTTGCTGTTTAACCAATTTTTCATCTAACTTTACACTCATCAAGAAAAAGTTTCCTTGATGGATCTCCAAAGTAGTTCTCTAGGAAGAGCTTAATTTCTAATAAATAACCAAACATCCAAGACACATATAAGCATGTTCCAAAATAAGATCTTGACTAAATTTTTCCAATTTCCTTCATTGCTTTAAAAAGACCAACAATAAAAAAATATGGACAATGAGAACTAAGGGTGGAAACCTTTCAGCTGCTTTTCACATGATAAGAAGTGAAAAATATTGAAAGCGAATTGGAAAAATAAGCAGGATCTGACATACTTCTTGGGATAAGACAGAAATAGAAAGAAAGATGATTATGCAGCAGTAAGGAAGGCATCTCATGGACCCTGAAAGAGGATTTGACAGGAGTATTTGACAATACTTTCCACATGACAGTAGGTGCTTTTAACAGTGTGCTGAGTGGAAAAAGGTTTCAAAAATCATCTCTTGGTATTAACACTCTGTTGTGTGTAACTGTCACTCTAAATTATTTCTATTTCCTCCACGTGCAGCAGCTAGAAATAAGATAACTGGTACATGTTTGGACGTGGATGATTCTGAACTTAATTCTACACTTATTTTCACAGAACTACCAAGCAGCAAAGGATTACTCTGATCCTACTAGTGTTGTTTTATCCACCATGATCTGCAAATATAGACAAGATGTTTAGGGAGAGACATAGCACCTTCTAATAGATTAATTTATCTTATAAAAGATATTTGTTTTCTTGATGAACTTCATAGCCTTAATCTTAAGCTCATTGTGGCTAATATATTCCTTTACCAAACCTCTGGTTCTTTTCTTTCCAGACTTTATTCCTGAAAGGATTGTGCTGATAAGAGTAAAGAATCTTTCCATAGATGTAACTCTATGGAAAACTCATACAAAGAGTAAGTGTAAGTAAATGTTCTTGGAATTTCATGAAGGATGGCACTCTCATCAGCTACTAAGGCATCTACAGCATAAAATAGATCCCACACAAAGAAATCAGCTCACAAATATACTCTGACATCCTGGAGCTATAATAGTGGTTAAATTCTCAAAAGCATCTTACAAAGGAACTTTGTAAATCTATATTACCTTGGTGAACAAACACTGTGAGCTATTACATGGGTTTGTAGTAATTTTTGATACATATGTGTGTATGTGTGAGTGTGTATACATACACATGCACATAGACATACCTATGTAAGTTTTTTGTGGAATATCTTTAAAATATGGTACCCTGTATCAGGCATTGCCTGTTGTGTAGAATCTGTGATTCCTTTTCTATAAATAAAAGGTCATAGCCATTTAAATTAATTCTACTGATTTATCTTCAAAAGCATATAGTCTCTTGAAGAGCAGAATGTCATAAATATTTATATGTGCTAGAATTATGACTTAGGATGTTTAAGAATGAAAGAGAAGGTCAAAATGGAACATCTTAGAAATTATGAGAAAAATTGGCATAAACAAACTATAATGGAAAAAAAAGGTAACGAAAAATTAATCTTAATGCATTATTACTATTTACCACCACAGCTGGGTCACTGTATTATAGTATACTATACTGAATTCAGAGAATTTAACTATATGGACAGCAGAATTAAGCTCTTCTGACCTTTTTTTTTAAGTATGTGAATTGCATTTTTTCTAAGACAAATGTAAATTGCTACAAAATGAGAATCTGGTCAGAAGGGATAAAAGAGTTTTACAATATATTTTAATAAAACTTACATAAATCTGCTCTACAAGGTAATGGCAAGAAACTATGAAGAACTGAAAAAATATGGAAATTAATAATCTACCGAGTAGAAACAAGAATGAACTGCATAAAGAGAGAAATCCATCATGGACATTGCCTCCATTTACTTCAGACCAGACACAGCTTTCCTGGAGTCGCTGTTTCCAGTATGAACACAGAAGTGACCTAACATGTTCACATATTAAAGTCTCTGGTACAACCGAAAACTATTGAGAAACCAAAACAACACACAACTCAAATGGAGAAACTTAAAGTATGTAAAACAGTATGATAAAAACTAGGTTACCCATATAATACCTCCTAAGAAATTTCTTAAGAAATTTGAAAGGAACAGATAAACATGTTTCAGTTTCTAAGTGACACTTATTTTAGATCTGATATAATATGATGCTCATTAACCACCAAGAAAACAATCTGTAAAATTTCTTAGCCTTTAAATTTCTTAATCTTTTCTAACCATTTTATTCCCACTTCCTCATCTGGAAGACAGACTCTGCCCAGCTGACTAGTCAGATAACCCATCCACTCACTGCATCATTTATATGACTTGGATATATTGCACAATGATTCATACTAGAAGGAAAACAAATAATATTTTGAAACTGTTAGCCTTCGAAAATTCCAGTGTTTTCCCGCTAGTTTTGGTTCAGAATTGGAATAAATAATGCCAAAATGCAGAAAAATTTCTCAGAAAATTAACCAATAAAAATTGCTGGTTTAGAATTGTTCAGATGTTTTATGTGGAGATGGTTCATACCTCCAGTGCCTTCTGAGAGTGGTACCTTCGTGGTCTGTGCTTTGCAGAAAAGAACTTACTGACCAGATTGCTGCTGCCTCTACTCTTCTGCAGGTTTTAATCTCAACCCCTGTATGTTTATAAGTCATTACTTGGTTCATTGGCACAAAAAAGGTTTTGACTGTCCAGTGTTTTAACATCCAGCTCAAATAGATGTAATGACCCAAAACATCTTGATTAGATTCTGCCAAAATAAAATCTGAGTGTTGAAGTATAAAAGGTAATTAATTTCTTCCACCATAAAATAAAAAAAGTATAACATATACATTCCTTACAAAGTCCACTTAAAACAAGCAAAACAAAGCACACAACCCCAAAAAAGAAAACCCAAACCAGGAGTTTGTCTGAGTTTTTTGACATAGCCTCAATGCCAATAAAAATAGCCTATGAGGTTAATAAGCCCTATCCTACTAGGCACTGAGTGTGCTCAGCTGGTTGACTTAATTGTCACATGAGCAATGATTCACTTGACTTAACATAGATACTTGTGATAGACTTACAATTTGAGCTAGCCAATCTGCAGTCTTTGTGTTAACAGAACAATTATTTGTGCCAGTAGCTGGTCTTGAATTATACTAATGCGACTCGGTATTAAATCTTTTTGTTCCGCCAGTGAATATACTTTGTACCTGACTCTACAGTTAGATTCACTTAAAACTGAGAATTTTGTATGGTTCTTTCTCTTCATCCATTTTAAACCATCTGGAACTGAGTAACCTCATATGATCTACAAATGAAGCCATTAACTATGAAAAGGAACATTTTAATGGGATCTAATTATTTAGAGAGCTCACTGAATTTCTGCCTCTGTTAGCCTGTGAGAATGTTTCCTTTTTTAAGATTTAACCTTTTTATTGATAATGTTTGACGCAACACCTGTGTCATTATAGGTTATAAACGTACCATTTCATTATGTCATTTTCAACTGGAACAACAGAGTACTCACTGGAAATACTAGGCACAAAAACCAGGGTTATAGTCATATGCTGACTTTCTTCTGCACTGATGGATACAGACTGCTTAGGGCTGTCCTCAGATAAGACCTGAACCTTTTCCAGTTTATTGCTGTCCTCTCTCTTCTGCAAGTTTGTTAAAGCTTACTCTTGACTTTCTGATCTTTTTAATTGTATCAAAATGAATCAGCTTTATTTAGTGGAAGAAATACTCTTATGTGATTCGTAAACATAGGAAAATGATTTTCAACATGTTCAATTGTGATAGCACTAAGAGAAAGTCACAGCAATTTGGGAGTCTTGTAATTCTATGCACAGAGTAAAGGTCAACACTTCTAGTTTTGAGTGCCTGTTTTAGGACTTTAGAGTACCCATCTCTTCCTGTTTTTTATCTTGTATTAAGGAAGGAGCTTGTTCCAATTAGACAGGAGAATCCAGCTGCAAAACTCTCAGGCAAATAAGAAATTCTTTTGCTCTCATGACTCATTCTTCTTCAAATTTCATATTATTTCCCATGTCCAACCCACATTTATAGTCAGAAAAAAGAGGTTGAATGCAGTCAAATAATGGCCAGCAAACTTTTCAGAGAGAAATAATGCATTAAAGTTCAGACAAGGAATATGAAAGATCTGAATACTATGCAACTTATTTGTGTTTAATTTCATTAATCATACTTGCATTTGCATTGGCTGAAATAGTGGGCTGATATGCAGATTTTTCATAATAATTAGAAAACTATTTAATGTGACTGTTTTATATTATCATAATCAAAAAGCTGTGAAATTGGCTTTAAATTAGGTAAGCATCTGTGTTTGATTGTGATTTGTTGTAATAAGCTGTCAGGTGTTTCAGTAAATGCCTTCACTGTAGAAAATGTATTACTATCATGTTGCCAGTTTTTCTTAGTAAAATAAGATTACCTAAGAGAGAGTCATGATATACAGGCTGTTCTTGTAGTGAAACCAGAGCAAATAAAATGAAACATTTTAGAATAATTTCAATTATTTTAGAAACATTTTAGAATAATTTCATATTACAGTATCTAGGAGAGTGGTAAGTGACATCCAGACTTACTATGTCCAGTTTTACACAAAAAAAAAAACCCAAACATAAATGCTGTCAGTGAGTATAAAAAGTAAGAAAAAAGAGATCAAATTCATATTTCAGAAACTAACTCAGACTACTTTTCATTTGACATTTCAGTATATTTTTTTCCCTATTTTTCTTCCTTTTTTTTTTTTCAAAAGAATACATTCTCAGCACATGATGAAAATTGGGATGTTCTTTAGATTGATTTTTTTCAAACCTCCTTATAGAAGAGTAACTCGTCAGTCATACTCAAAGGTTGTTTCTTGTTCTTTGTTGTTTTTCATTTGTAGCAATTGTAAATTTAAACTGCAGTTTTAAATTTAGAGGCCATTAATGAAATTGTGATTTGGAGATAACTTTTTCCTCAGGCAGGCTGCTGATTCTTTTGGGATGTTACTGCTGCCAACATCAACCCTATAAGAACTTAATTCACCTTACACCTTACAACTTATACCTACTGTGTACTGGGATAGATCAAATTGATGTGGGGCCTGTTCATATTGTGTATGTTTTGGTATTTTTATTAAAATCTTATAGCAATAGTAGAAAATAAGGTTAAAAATAGAAGAAATAAAACCAAATCAATGATATATAGTAACCAGAATCTCAGAGAAAATAAAGAACAGAGTAATCGGTCCAGTCTCTACGTGAACCTCATTATTAACTTCAACCAATCCCTTGGCTGAATAGGTTCTGAAACACAGGTTGTAAAAATGTCTGAAATGAACAATAATACTCTGAATTTGTAGAGTGTGAAAGAAGTAGGGGAAAAAAATTATATGTCTGGAGGAAACTCAGAAAAAATCTAGCATAGATTATGCCTAAATTTAGAAAGTTAGTCAAAAGCAAAGAACAGACTTTATGGTGACAAAAAGCTCTAAATGACCACACAGTCATTTAGGGATCTGGTCCTCCCTAGGGAGGTAATGTGTCTCTCTCTCTAAATTACGCAGAAAGTTCAGGGCACCTGTGCTCTTAACAGAGGTGAGATCACTGTCAGACCATCTAGATGTGACAGTAACTGTAAAAGGAGACAGAAAGGATCCAGAGAGCAGTACAGAGCTAAGCCCTGCATTAGACAGTTCCAGCATTTACAGCAGTGGTGTTGCAGATAACTCTACCTTCAAGTTCCTACATCTTGCAAAACTTTGAAAATAAATAATACTGTGAAGTGAACGAGACAGTTTTCTTTTAAACAAATGCATATAATTGACTGTCATTTATAAAGCTGATGAAGTATTTACCTAGTAAAAATCTAATAAAAAATAAGTCAATTATGCTTGAATTGCATATTTTAAAATGTTTACAATATTGTTAAGGTTCAAATAAATGCACTATAAGGTGCAAACTTTGCACAACAAAACTTTATTCCTGCACTTGCTGTACTTTGAGATCTAGTAAACTAGGACTAGTCATATGATGGTTTTTGAAATGCATAGTTCTGTCTGGCCAATAGTGAATCTACAGTTTCTGCCTATGCCTTCCACATCTCTAACTTCATTAGTCATGAAAACACATAAAAGCACAGGGTAATCTCTGAATATGAAGTCCTACATATTGTTGTCACTTGTATGGAGGCAACTGAGTTCCCACTGTAGGCTACTATTATTCACTGCTGGTATGAATTTTTTACAGTTAGTACATGATATTTAGGAAGACAAAGAGTTTGGAACTCCACTTTTTTTTTGTTGGTCGTGGTGTGTTTAGTTTTGTTTTCGGTATTTTACATTTAGAGATACAAATGCAAAGAAAACACAAAGTTCCACTACATGAAAACAAGGGCATTTTGCATTTGTTGTAAAAGCAAAATTTGGTATAAAAGATCAACCAGTAAATTATGCTTAATTGCAAAGAAAGGAGATGTTTTCTTTATAGCTTTTTATAAAATTGTCCCCCAAGTACTATGGGTCACAGTACCTCTGGAGTTATTTCTGAGGCTTTGTTCAATTGGCTTTGCTTAAATTGTAGAAAAAAAAAAATATATTACAGCCTTGAAAGCTTACTGTGACTCAAGGCAATCCTTTAATCTTTCTCTGCCTGATGTTATAATATCTTTTGCAGCTCACAAGATTTCATTTATTACTGGTGAAAAAGCTTTACTTTACTTTTCTTTGGAAAATGGACAGGGAAGGAAAAAGCTAATCATTCAATTCTGTATTCACTATGCAGATTGCAACATTTATCATGTAATAGATGCTGCTGCAACCACAACAAATGGCCTGTCATAAACAGTTCATAAGCTGAAAGACAGAAAAACAGGTGAATGTTTTATGTATCTACCTTACCCACCAGTCAAGGGTATGATTACTATCAGTGGAAGCAGCAGGCATTGCTACGGAACATTTAACAGTCAACTGTTTAAGACCCCTTGTTTTTTTTTTTTTTCAAATTTAAAATAACTATTTTTAGTTAAATAGTTTTTGTAGTATTTTAATGCTTTTTTTCAAGAAACTTCTGTCCTAATTTTTCATCAGTGTCTTATATACTTGTTTATTTCATAGATTGGACATTTTGGATGCAAATTACTTTTTATAGAATGGTAGAAAATTTAGTAAAATAAGTTATCATATGTAGATAGTTATCTGTAATCTTTCAGATCAAAAATGCAAAATCAACACACCTCCATGTACATGAATAGTGCCAGTGATTATGACTCTATGTTGCTTTTTTATTCTCATAATTTTGCCATCACGTTTTTGTTTTTTTTCTTTTTCTTTCCTGAATAGTGAGAACTGGTTAAGATTTATATATGACAAAAATATTTATGTATCTTTTTATTTCATTGTCAATTGAGAAACAGCTTTAAAGAATAGAGTCTATAAAGCAGAAAGTTTCGGGTGGAACAGTTTCAAACATAGTCCCTTATTAGTCCTCTCAGAGGATAATTTTCTACCATCACCAAATATATGATGTTTTTCCCTATATCCAGCTTTATTCACTTTCTCTGTAAGGAAGTTCATTATAATGATCACAAAAGATGTCTATCAAGGTTTCATCATCTAGTTAGATGAATCAGTTAAAATATGCTATAATATAGCCAAGAGAATGCATCATTTTTTCTAGAGTATTTCTGGAAAAGAGATGAATTCCTAACATCATATATTTTCCTCAGCTGTTTCCTTTGGACTCTGAGGAACTGTGTCAGTGTGTTAACTGGAAAGCAGAGAAATGCTTCTTTAGAAAGTGCAGAGACAGTATAAAAAATGTTAAGACTTGATTAGATTAGTGACAGTTGGAAGAATGCAAGTTCTCTCAGTATGGTGGGATAAATTGATATGATGACATCAGCATGAATAATCATCTTTGTTTAAAAATTATGTATACACAATAAGGTGGTAAAAAGCACTGAAAAGTGTTGTCATTTGGATTGGGTTATGAAACACTGGAACAGGTTACCCAGGGAAGTGTCTGAGTCACTGTCCTCAAGGCATTTAAAAGTGGTGCTTAGGGACATGGTTTAATGGTGAACTTGGCAGTATTAGGCTTACGGTTGGACTTGATGATCTTAAGAGTCTTTTCCAACTTCTGTGATTCTATGATTCTGTTATTATCTTGGGATTCAGTTTTCTAGATGTATGAATGTAGTGGGACTTTAAAAGGTGTTTTTGAAATATCTCATGTGCCAAAAGAATGCAGGTGCCCCAGAATTCCTGCATCACATTATCTTATCAGGCCAATCCCAAATACTCTAAATACACAAGGATGTTTGAATAGACTTGGACACATATGTATAGACATCTGAATCCTTCTCTAAATGTCAATAATGATAAGTACATTCTCAGATGAAAGACTTTTCAACAATTTACCTGACCTAGGTAGAGATGTCCCTACTTGTGAAGGGAGGTTGGACCAGATGACCTCTAGAGGTCTCTTCTAGCCTAAAACGTTCTGTGATTATGACACAAACTTCAGGAGACCAGCACTATCTTGTCTAGTGAGTCTATTGAGAAGCCAGGGTTTCATTTGGTTATTCACGTACAGGTCTTTAGTGCCAACTGAGATGGCCACAGGTATCAATGGTATGTAGATGTCTTGAAAATGCTAGAATACACCAATCAACTGGGCCAAGTGTGGCTTCTCAGATGGCACAGAGAGCTGACCATTGTGCAAGAAGATTTCTGACACTGCTACGTGTTATATACACAATTTATAAAAAAGGCTTTATTTTGATATTCTGCAATAGAAACCATTACTACTGATTATCCATGACAGAAGGGAGCTTAGTGTGTCTAAAAAAAAAAAAAAAAAAAAAAGATGATGCACAAAATCTGGTGGAAAAAAAACCCCGGGAAAAAAAAAAAAAAAAGCCATAGTAAATATATATTAAAAAAAAAACAAGTTATGATATGCTTAAATACCCCTATTTCCAGGGCAGCCTGCATTGAATTGGGGTGGGGGGGAAATATTCTGGGTTTGTAGAATTACCCTGTAACTATTATTATGAGGTTTTTGGTATCCTAGTGGGATAATAAATATATATTAAAAAAACCCAACTTATGATGTGCTTAAATACCCCTATTTCCGGGGCAGCCTGAATTGAATTGGGGTGGGGGGAAATATTCTGGGTTTGTAGAATTACCCTGTAACTATTATTATGAGGTTTTTGGTATCCTAGTGGGAAGGAACAGGGAGTGGATATCTCTTTTGGGACCTGATAATCATCACAAGCCTGGTGATTTCAGTTTCCAAAGCATCTTAAGTGAAGAAGGATCAATTTTGGCAATGATTTTTCCCAGTAAATAATTTTCCCAGTAAAAAAAAAAAACAACAGAAACGTTGTAATTACTTTGCTGACAAATCCAATCTGAAGAAGGATCAAGTTTGGCAATGATTTTTCCCAGTAAATATTTTTCCCAGTAAAAAAAAAAACCAACAGAAACATTGTAATTACTTTGCTGACAAATCCAATGATCTTTCTATGTCTTTTCCTTACAATTAACTTAAAATATAAATATATCCTAGGAGGCCATGTAACCATGTTTCCTATTCATCCATTTAAATCTGCTGCACATAATTTCCATTATTTCCTCTATAAAAATGTGAAGGAAGGCTTATGATAATAAAAAATTTATTTTTAATAATGTTAAGCAAGATTTATCCACATTTTTTGAGAGTTACATGTCCAACTGGTTGAAGTAGAAAAGTCACTTTTGAATATATTAAGTTTGACTTTTAAGAATGCAAGCAGTTCTGTAGTCACTTGCAGCTGGAAAATTTATTGGTCTGCCTTTAAGAGTAGATGCATGATCCTTCTTTCTACAGAGGATCTCAAAATCAGGCTAGCTTAAAGCCAAATTCATAGAAAAAAAAGAAAAAGAGATTTTGATTAGTTAGATCCTACAATGTTCCAAAGCATATATGGCTTTCACAGCATCTTAATTAGTTTTCTTATCTGTGGCTGGTATGTGAACCTGCCAGACAAAACTGAATCAGATCTGACCTAAAAGTGATCATATCTAGGAGTCGTTTATGTCTACTCTATAAAAGAAGATTTAGGATAGTGTCATCACTGAATAAACAGAAATGAGATGAAATAGGACAGATCAGAAGATAAAGGAAATATTAAGAGAAAAGATGTGTTGTTAAATGGGAGACTGTCACTTAGAAATGACAGGGAGTGATCTAGAGTTACTAAATTAAAAGGTATTTTTATGATTTATCACATTTGGTTGCTGCCGAGGGAAATCAGAAGTATTAAGGTTGTTGTACAGGACTTGGTGAGCTATTCTGGAACACAATGCTCAGAAAAAAAAGCAAACTGTAAAATTTACCATCATGAAGCAAGATATTCTAAGAGAAAATCTGGTTTATCTAGCTCAGCAGAATAGATACCACAAAGAAATGTACTTGCTTTCTATAAATATAACACAAATCTAAAAAATATCTAACACGTAGGTAGTCAAGTATAGACCAACTTGATCTACTTTTCCTTTAATTTCTTGTCTGCACAATCAGCATTGTGTGTTGCAGGAGAAAATGAGTAGACACAACAAGAGAGTAAACAATAAAGATCTGAATTTTCTCTATTGTAAAACAGAGAAATACATAAAATATTAAAAAGTAATTTTAAAAATAATATTTTAATGAAATATTTGAAAACATTAGCAGAAATCACTTCTTAACCCCTGTGACTTTGTATCTATCCTTTTTGGATGTGCAAAGGGTTGCTTGTGTTTTTAAGACTCCGTTATTCCAAGGAATTCTGCAGAATCATTCATGAAAGTTCATGTAGTTCTGAGTTTGTGAAGATGTCTGGGATAAGCAAGGGCCAGGCATTAACTGAATGTCCTGGAATAGTTTGTGCTGTAGAGAAATTTAAAGATTTCAAGATGTCCCATTCTCCTTCATTCTGTGAAATTTCCAAATTTCAGAGATACTTTGTGATAATGGGAGATATCCAAATGACGACTTATTAGTAGCAATGTTCTCAACAATCAAAGTCTCATCAGGTTTATAACACCAACAGCAACAGTATAAATCTCCCAGGGTTACAGTAGCACAACCTACAAATGCAAAAGAGCTTGTCCCCTGTCATTCTAATTATCTGAAGATGAAAACTAGTGGATTCATGATTATTTCTAAGACATTTAATGGCAAATTGGTTTCTGTCCATTGATCTGGATCAATCAGAAGTGAAGAAAATGGCAGCTCTACCTTGTATATTTTCTGACCCTTTGTTTAGGTCCATTGTGGACAGATATCCTAGAGAGTTAAAATATCCTTTGATGTTTCAAGATAGAACCTCTTGTTTAATTGCCCTCTAGAGAATGATACAAATGATGATCTGTTAGAAGAATATAGTAGAATTGCCACTTTCACCACATAGGATTTGCTGGTATAATGGATATTGCAGCCCTGCAAACTGCAGATAAAAATTTACTTACAAAAGTGTTCCCTACAGTCTGTACTTTGCATAATTTGTTTTAACTTAATCATGCAATGATTCTTGAAACTTTTCACTTGAGAATAAATTCTCATTTTATGCTCTAGTTTAAGTATAAATCCTGACATGCAGTCCACTCTTTTGTTTACCTTATAACATCATCTTGCCTGTAATCAAAACCTACAGCCAACCATTTAGTTCATGCATCTTGAGTGATGGTTCAGTGAAAGTTTTAACTTTGATGGATTTTTGTGAGAGTATTACAAGCTTTCATTAAGCAGTCGAAGTGGATGTCAAGCCAGCAATCACTCTTTAGAATGGTGGTTGTCTTCTATTCATGATCAAGAAAACACAAACAGAAAATTAAGATGGAAGATAGAGAAATTGAGAGCCGAGTGTTTGTAAGGAAGAAGCAACATATGAGATCAAAATACTTAGCAGGTTTTCCATCTGGTACTGAAGGTGTCAAGCAAGATGAGTTTAATGGGGAATATGGTACCTGGAACACAGCTATTATTGTTTGTGCAGACTACAGGCTTTCAGTCTGTCTCTAGCAGAAAGTGATAGATATGGTGGTACTGTCCCCTAGAAAATGTGTTAGACAAAAAATAACCCCTTCCTTTCTGCTTAAAATACTATTTCAGAAGGAAAAAAAAAAGGTCCAACTATAACTGCTTCTTCCTATATTAACAGTAAAAATGTCTGTATGCCAGAAATGAAAATTACTCCCTTTGATCCCTAAGTTATTTTGATTATGAAACACAGCAATGGTGAAGAATATTCTGCTGGGAGGAAACAAAAAAGTTTACTGTGATCAAAAGACTGTTAGAAGTCAGTATTCAATGCAACAAAGTATGGTTACTGATCAAGCAGAGCTTTCCTACCCATACCAGTATATATTGGATCAGCTTTGGGAAAGCCAAAAATCCTGTTACCTTTCCATTTTTGTTGGTGAGCCATTTACTGGTGCCCATGTTGGCCTAGAAATAATGTCAGGATTAATGTTTGATGACAATTTCTCTTCTGCCCTGTTTTCTTTCTTTATACAAAGTCCTCTACACTTAGCGGCAGGAATGGAAGACAAAGAATCTAAAATAGAAAAAGGAAACCAAGCAATGGTCAAACCTTTGAGACAAACATTCATGGCTCCGTCCTTCACAAGGGGTTTTGGAGTAAATGATCTTTGAAGGTCCTTTCCAGTCCAAACTATTCTATGATTCTCTGATTCTGTTAAAATCTCAGATTCTGGGAAGCAAAGAACTAAATCTTTTCTGTATTGTGCTAATTTTCACAATTTTCATGACAAGATAATGACGTCTTAAATCCTTAATGGGGTAAAACACCAGGTCATTAGTCCTAGACATGAGTGCCTCAACCCAACTTTCCAAGGTCCAGAATGAAGGCACAGTAGGTAGAAATCAACAGAGGCCACTACCAGCGTATCTCAGAATAAGGGAAGTGGGTACTTACTAGTTGACAGATAGATAATAGTAATCCTATTCAAGAGCAGTTACCTAAATTGCTTCAGTAATCAGTGGCAGTGGAATAGTCTTGTCTGTTAACTAACACTGCACCAGTCTAATAAATGAAAGCCATAAAATCTCAACAAGGAGATGAGTTTGTTTTGGCAAAGGGTTACCAGGCTATCATTGACAGATCTCCAGACAGAACAAAATGAAAAACAAATAGCAAAATTTAATGCATTATTGTAGAATTAGGATAGAATGGGAAATATATTCTTTCTATTAAATGCAAGAATTGTGTCTGTATTTTGGCTACATTAGCAACAAGTCTGAGGTGTTAATTTCCCAACCAACATCATTTAAAAAGAGATAAAGGGCTCTGCTGTACTTAATACCCAACTTCAAAGTCCTCCTCATGCGCTGACAACAGAAATTCTGAAAGGAAAAAAAAATATTATTGAATATAAAACCAACAGAGAACTTTACAGTTCCACAAACACAGTATGTGGAAGCTTTACATAGTTATTTTGTTGGTACTAATAGAAACTATCTGTGCTAGTATCTTCTGTGTGGAAAAATGAATAGATCTTCTGTGAGTGTTTGTTGTTTTAAAAGACTTGACAACTTATTAAGAAAAAGCAATTGTTATTCCTGTTCCACCCAGCTTGGCTGATTTTTTTGGTCTGGGATAAATGTCACAAGTTTGGTTTGTTCCCACCTTTCCATACAAATTAGAGGGATTTAATATGTAGAGATTTCTTCTACATACCCGACCTCAAAATCAAGAAGAGAATGAAGCAAGCTTTAAATACAAGAATATTTCCATTTTACTTATAACCCTCTGTAAGAAGGAATGCTTAAAATGTACTAAGCAGTGATCAAATAACTATAGAAAATAAATGTCTCTAAGCTGAAGTCATGCATGCAAAAATACAATTTCATTATTAGAAGCTGCAGCTATCAGTGTGAATATTTACAAGAAATTAATAGATTTTTGAGACAGGATGGTATTTTTATGTTATCTGATCTAAAATTCTTCCTATTTCAGGCTCCTTCATTCTCAATATTGACTTCTTTTGGCAATACTTGTGGGCTGGTTTGATATGAAGATATCATGAGGAGAGTAAAAGACTCGTCACTATCCTTTTTAAAGGATTGCCCTGACTTTTAAAAGTGATATATCTGATTTCCAGTTTGAATGAGGCCAGCTCTACTATCCTCCACCTGGTTCTTGGTATGCATTTCTCTGTGCAATTCAAGACCCTGACAGTATTTGCATTTTGTCTCTGTGAAGACAGTCATAGTAACCCAGTCACCTTCCAGTCTCGTTTCCACTAAAATAAATGGTTTAATTTCTTCTGCAGCATTTCTACAAAAACTTGTGTAATTTTGTGGCATTTTATTTATCTCTTTCTTTATTTTTAATATTTTAATGTCTTTTCACAAGTGTGACAAGAGTGCAGTGTTTCATGACTCCTGCTCTACTGTGCAGACAGTCAAGAATCATGTTAATTTACCCCTTTTGCACAGGTCTTGTATGCTGCTGCTTATGTTTTATTATGGCCTAACATATTATTATGGCCCTTATTTACAAGTTATGGTTTCTCAGTCTGTGAGGATGATCTCCATTTCTTGTTCACAGATGTAGGATCCAGAATTCAATTATTAAATTCTTTTTGTTTGATCTGGCTCAGTGCTCCAAGACTCATGTCTTCATCATTTATCATTCAGTCAGTCTTTTCATCTGCACATTTTACTGGCAGTAATTTTATGTTTACTTCTGGTTCATTGATTAAACATTGAACAATGTTGGAAGTTACTGCGCTTATGGGATGTCAGAAGAAATTCACATTAAAAGGCTTATTTCAATTATCATCAGCTTCCTGAGATGTCATCTAATTTATATTCCATTTAATGTTTATGTTAATGGTTTCAAATACCTCTAAACTTTACTCCAAATAATATACAGTACTTTGTCACAAATACTTTACAGGAAGGTGTTTCATCAGTGCAGTTATCACTATAAAATATATTTATAATTTGAAAAAAGGGAATCAAGTTTGTTTAACAAGATCAGTTTTCTGCAAAACTATGATGACTGATTTGCGTTAGCTATAATTTAATCCTTTAATTCTTTACTAATTGAATCTCCAGCTCTTTTTTCATTATCTGGGCTGAGAGTCAAACCAGGCTATGTGGCCTTAAATCACCTGGTTCTCCCAACTTTTCTTCAACAGTGAGAAAAAATACTACTTTTTCAAAGTCTGGATTTTTTTTTTTCCTTCAGGATTAAAAACTGGAAAAAAGAACAGTGATTGTCTCAGTCTCCTACATGAGTCTGTTATACAATTTGTCCAGTCCATACTATTGTAAATGTTTGTCTCTGACTGTGTATGGTATAGAATTTTCCTTGTTGTCTGTTACTTACTCACTAGTGACCTGCAGTCTACCTCAGCAATTCTCATGTGATAGGATATTTATAATGTTGCTTTGCAAAACACAGTCCAAAAAACCAGAAGACTTTACTAAGCCTCATGTTAACTCTTCTCAGTAACAGATCTTGTGCAGTTATAAACAGGATTTTTATTATTGCTATTATGATTTTACATGTCTATACATATATTTGTCATAGATTTACACACATATATAAGAAAATGTTATAAGCCACTCCCCAAATAGCTGAATTTTAAAATTTTCTCCAAATACTTTGAGACAATGATTTCTGTAATACATTTAAAATATGTCCTTTTTTTATTTATTATGATTGCAGTTAGCTTGTTATTACGGGTTGCTGAACATCATATAGTTTATTTGTAGTACAAAATATTAAACATCTTCACTCAATCATTAGGTTCAACACCATGTGTGTTAAAAATCTTCGCAGCTATATATGTACTTTAGAAACATCAGTATCTGAGCAGGATGTCCAAGGTCTATGTCCAAATCCAGATTCCCAATAACAGCCTAATTTTTCCTTCGAATTATTGCAGATGAATGCTTAAAGACTGTCTCATTCTGCAAGATGGAAATGACTGGCTAAGAAGAAATCCACCACTAATAGACTTAGTAATCAGCATGTTGGCCAGAACCCTGTGGTATTCACTGTTCTTGGCTCTGCCAAGGAGTTTGTCAGTGTTGATTGGATAACTAGCATATCTTTTTGTGGGAGATTTTATTCTGAGATGGCTTCATATACTTTCCCCCCCCAAAAGAGTACAATTCCACAGTATATTTGCATTAGATATGACAATAATTTCTGACAGAAAGTATTTAGTGGTTTGGTTTTTTTTCTCATTAGTTCTATGACTCTGACTCTATGTGTCTTTATGACTCTTTTCAATTGTAAGTCTCTAGTTCATTCTAGCTCTTACTCAGAATTGCATAAATGATATCTTTAGTACTTAAATATTAATGCCATGTCTAGATTTTTTTTTTTTTAAATCCATCTGCTACTTTCAAGGAGATCATGTAGAGTTTCCTCTCTTTCAGATCCTTTGTAAAGTCCCTTCTACCTCATCTAAGCTTTAGTTCTGCTTTACTGTGGGACAGTTAAAACTGTGTGAATGTTTGACAAAGGTATTAGAAAATCCTATTCAGACGTCAGTATGGAAACAGTTCCTGACCTATTATGTTACTGTGACCAAAAGAGAATGAACCTGAACATGAATTGGTTGGTCAAAGAGGCAAATATTGGGAGCAAAGATGTGTTATTTGGTGGACTCAGGACTAAAAAATAAAATTTATCTCTTTCAAGCTTTTTGTTCTGTAGAAAGCTGAGATGTTAAGCAGTTACTGCACTTCAGTTTCAAATGCGAGGGATTTTTAAACATCTATGAGATCCTAACCTGTCCTCCAGATGGTAGAACTCCCACCAGCTAAACAGATCTGAAACTGATACACATGCTAGTCTAGGTTTGTTAAATACAACACAAGTTTTATATAATTCTTTTTAGTGAATATTTAGAAAGAGCTTTTGAATCCCTTGGGCTTCTTCGCATGCAGTGGAAATGACTTGAAAGCTGATATAAAAAAAACACAGTCTCTAATAAAGAAAAGATCTACCCTCTTTTCCTCAATACTTCTAAACATATCTACTCTCAGAGCACTTTTTTCTTTTATCTTCAGAAACACAGCAATAGCAGTTGCTTATATACTTAATTAACAAAAAAAGTACAAGAAAAGGTTTCTCTGAAGTTGTTATATTTGCAAGTTACAGTCATTACATGAACTATTTTAAAGCAATTGTGTGTGTAAGAAAAGAGAAGCTCTCCCTGTTCCAATGTGTATAACTAGACAACCCCTTTGGTCTTCACTGTGCAGTTCTCACAGAAACTGAGAATTGCATGTATTTATGGGGAAAAAAAAAATAAAAAAAAATAAAAGGAAATTCCTGTCTTTGATGAATCAGTACTAAAATTGCTATCATTTTAGGGGAACCAGCTTTTAGCCTGACCCTTGTGTAAGGCTACATCTGAAAAAGCAAATGAAGCAGAATAGGAATCACTCCTTGTCTCTGTATGTAACTGATATAGCTCTGTTAGTGCTTGCAGCCTAGACATGCATCTACAACACATCACATGCTCACACATCTGTCAGGAATAATTCCTAACTTGTGCTGTGTGGTTTCTGTCCAGGGAAGTGTTGCCCTATGTTAAAGCAGTGACAAAAAGCATGTTAAAGAATCCAGCTGTATGGACAGTGTAGGGCAATGTTCCAGCTGTGCTTTATTTTAGTAGGATAAGGGTAGCCTAAGAGCCTGTTTTATTCAGTATCAGGCAAGTTTAAATTCCAGCATGAGAATTCATTATTTGAATTAAAAGATTATATTGTTTCACAAGTTATATTCTTTCATGAGCCTTAAAATTAATAAAGAAACCTTATGGAGTTCTGACAATGATCCTACATTTACAGCTAGTTTTGAACAGGAAACAATCTCGAAGAGCAGATTAATCTGACTTAATTTAGATGACATATAATCTATATCTGACCCAGTTATCTTTAGTAAAAATACAAAGAAACAAATATACTTACAGTGCATATTTTCTGGTCCATTTTAGACATCTATATTAGTATGAAATCACTTTCAGGATGTGTGCATTTCTTTCTGAGGTAATGGGAAACTCAGAAGACTGTCTAAAATGTAGACAGTTACATTTTATTAGATGAATACCACTCAGAGTGACCTGATTTTATGTATTTTCCTCTAATGTGAGTCCCACTGCAGGATAAACTATACTGCAGGTAATAAAAAATGCTACTGTTCACCTGTGTCACTTGTATCAGACTTTTTATTAATGTATAAAGAACAAAATATCCTTTCAATGAGATAGCATGATCTAAACAGAGGTTTAAATATGCTCTGAGACAGAATCAGTGGTCTTGAGCAATTCCTTCAAGGAAGTCTTCGAGCTTCCATATCAACTTGTGTTAACATACAAAACTAAAGGAAAGCATTATTAATATTTCCTTTATCAACCTGTCATGTGCTAATCAGGAGTAAAATTAATTTTAAGAGGAACAATGTCTAATGCAGCTTTTGTAGAATAGGTACAACATAACCTCCCATTTTAGCACAAAAAATTATTCATCATATTTGATTGGATGGAAATCCACCATACTTATTCTTTGCAATATTGACAGACAAGAACTTTCATGGACTTTTACTTTGTGCAAGCAGCTGTCAGAGGAACTGAATGTTTATCTCATACTTATTAAGGAACAAATGCCCTTTTCAAGCAGGAAACCAACAGGATGCTCACAAGAAATGTTTGTTTAGGTGGAAAAACACAAGGGGAACATAGTTTTCTCTGCAGCATATCAAAGCTTTTTTTTCACCTCTGACTTCTAAATTCAGGGTGAAAAGAAACTGTATCTCAAACATTTATCCAACTGTCTAAGATTTGCTGTATAACTTCCTAGTAGGCACTACAGAAACACAAATGTTTGAGAAGGGTTTAAATGAAGAGCAACAAGTAGAGATTAAAAGCAAATGTAAGGATTGTATTCAGTATGTAGGGGATGACATCAAAGTGAAAAGATAGATATTGAATGATAATGGATTATGAGCTGAAAATATTGGTGGACTAGACTGTTATAACAATAAAAATGAAGAAAATTGTGTGAAAGAATTGTATTTGTGCAGAATCAAGAAGAAAGATGGGAAGATTACTGTGGCTGTGACATTAACAGATGTCTTGAGTTGTGGATTTGAACTAGAAGATCTCAAGAGGTCTCTTCAGACCTGAAAAAATTCTCTGTTTCTGTGTTTCTATTTTCTAATATTTTTCTGGGTAGGTCTAATGGTGATACAGAGTTAGAATATATATATTTAACTGTATAGTTACTAAAATATTCTTCAAAGAAAGGAAATTTTTGAACATGAACTCTTTTTACCTAATTAGATATCTTCTTCATGAAATTTTACCAAACACACAGGATGCATACCCTGGTGCTGATAGCAACTAATATTTTCCCTTGGTATGCTTTAAAATGATGAGAAAGTTCTACTTAGAGGAAGAATCTCTTCTGTTCCATCCTGCAAGACACAGAAAGAGCTGATGTTAACTGCTGTTGCTGTGGATCAGTTCCTGTAAGGTCTGAACAAGACTTTTGACATGAAATCTTTCATCAATGATCTTCATACTGTTGCCTTATTGCAGCACCATATTTTTGAATTCATCATCTAAAGCACAGAGGCAATATATTATCTCTAGTCTGTATCTACTTGACATTCCAAAGGAAGGGTTTATTTTTAAAATGTTTCTATCATATTGCCCTGTATAACCTAATATTCAATGAAGAAAATGCAAATTTAAATAATGGATTTTGGCAGTGCTTGTAGACATACGATTCAAGTATATTAAATTACTTGTGGGTAATTTGAGAACTTTGGATAGCGTAATAAAGTATATGAATATGATTAGTTTAACCTGGAGAATCCTATTAATAATACACAATAAATGCTTCTCCTGCTTTTATGACTTCATGCCATGTTTGAAGAGTTTGTTAAAGTTGCTCAAACTGACGTTTTCAATATGATTAAGCTTTCTCAATGTTTTAAGCTAAATATAAGAAAAAAATTCTAATCCTAAAAAGTAGCAAATCTGAAAGATACACATGTTTTGGTAATTTTATTGTGCATCTGTCAAAGTTTGCAAATTGATTTAACTAAATGTTTCAAAACACCTATTCAGATTATTTTAGATATTCAGATTCATCACACAGAACTAACATTCTCTGAAGTGTCTTACTTACAGGCAATCATCCTGTGACTCTTCTACAAATGATATTTGAAAAATCCTTCCTCCTGTGCCAAACTAATCAAGCTAAATATTTTCTGTTTAAGAAATTCAAAACATGGTGACACATGCTGTGTCTTCTAAATATTTGTGGCTTTAACAAGGTTATGAATCAAACATTCTAGGACAAAAACCGATGATGACTATCTAAAGGCACCTCAAGAATTCACTGTAGTAATTTCATAAAAAATCAGTTCTGTTGTTTCAAGCAGAGCTTGACATTTCAGGATTTCTCTGAACTGGCTTCAGTGGAAGTCTCCATAGAGTTATGGATTTCAAGATAAGAACTAATCACGACAGCAATGTAGCTTGCCTGAACACAGGCAGAATTCAGACCTGATTGATGAACCACAAGACAAGGAATGAGGAATCTAAGCCACTCCCATTATATGAAAGGATCAGGTTTATGACCACCTACAGAACCTGAACATATATAAGTTTACATGATGAAATGTATCCCAGAGTCCTGAGAGTCCAGAGAACTGGCTGATGTAATTGTCATGCCACTCTCCAAGATATCTGAAAAGTTCTGGCAGTCAGCTGCAGTCCCTGGTGACTGGAAAAAGGGAAATATTGCACCAACTTTTAAAAATGGTAGTGTCATGGTTTAGGAGCAGGACTGCCCCCAGACCTGTAACAGA
>NW_008600893.1:0-10542 GCF_000691845.1 Merops nubicus
TGAGCAAGGCAGGGAGGAAGAGCAAGAAGCGTTTCAGCTGGCTCAGTTGCAGGCTCCGGGGGTGAGCAGGGGACCCCCTCTCTGGGCCATCTCAGAAGACCCCCCAGCCAGGCAGGCTGCAGGGGACATGGAGCCAGGAGCTTTCCCAGCCTGCCTTTGGGAGGAGGCCAGAAAACCTGCGTTTGACTTTTGGCTGTAGCCATCTGCAGGAGAGAAACACTGATTTCCACTTAGCAAGGGAAAAAGGAGCACACTAAAAAAGGCTGCTCTATAAAGTAGAGCAGCACCTCTTAAAGTAAAGCCTTACAAGTCAACTGCTAAGCTTTTGTTTTAAAAAAAAGACAAAAAACATATATTAAAAAAACCTGTTTCAATATGCTGGTGCAGTAGGTAATGGATTATACCATTGCATTTCAGCAGTGTCCCGAGGTTCTAGAGTATTTATCATGTCATCAGGTTTTTCTGTGAAGAACTGATGCACCTTGTGTGTGAGTTTCTGTACGAGAAAGACTAAAACCCCCAAACTCATGTGTGTTTGCAGAAGGCATTTCCTGGGATTTATGAGGTTCTGAGATGTAGCTTTGCTTTTTAGGGATTATAGGTTGAGCTAAGGTTTATTCATTCCAGGAAAATAACCAGTGCCAAACTCACTATTATTGTTATTACCTTAGTATTGTTCTTTATACTTAAAAATTACCACCAGGGAAGAAGGGAGAGGGAGGAGTAAGTCTTGATTTTTCTTGACTGTGTTCCCTCATCCAGTTTGGTTTTAATTTTATTTGTTATTTGTGAGGTTTTCCCATTTGCTTTTACATTGAACTATGCATTGTTGATGACATCTGAATTTATTTCCTGAACTCATTATTAATTTAAGCATTTCATTATAACGCTGAGAGCAAATAGTTGTGTTGCAGTTGCATACACCAATATTGAGTATAATTGATGCCTTACAGCAAGTTGTCTTATAATATACGTGGACATATATTATCCATGCTTTCAGAAATACCACTTTGAAATTGTTGGTGCTTTTATTTTGTTTCTACCACTTTATTTTTTTTGCCCCTGTTTTTAATATTAAATGTGTTTTGAAGATATTTTTAAATTATTATAGAATAAGGAGTGTAAGCCATGGGTTACCTGTAATAATTAAAAGTAAATAATATTCTGATAATGTTGCCATGCAACCATGATCTAGTAGTGTGAGATACATGTGTGTGAGAACATATACACGTACACCTACATGTGGAGTGAGATGAAGGAAGACTCTACCCCTGAGCTCTTTCTCTTCCCAACACCTTCCCTGTCTCTGATTTTTTTTTTCCCTGGGTTATTGGGAAATTCTCACTTATACACGTGAGAATGTGCTGCTGTTATTAAGCTTATCATAATATTCCTATACACAGATCCTGAGGGAATAATAGAGATAAAAATATACATGTTCATCTACAATTTTTTTGAGGTAAAGTTATAATCAAATGCAACCCACTGCTGACAAATTGCAGCACCCTGTGTAGTTTAGATATACAAATAATGGTATGAAGAATGTAGGAACATCCCAGTGTATAATTCTGGATGTGCTTTTTTTGACTCTCAAGAATGAATTTTCTTTTTCAGATAATTGCATTGTGTCTGGGCAGGTATTTAATCCTACAAAGTTTCTGCAGTTTTCTAGGGAGAAGCTTTTTTATAGAGGGAATAGCACAATCTAAATTACCGTGGAATTTAGCTGAATGTGTGTGGGATATTTTAATAGTTTTTATGGTTACTTTTAATATATATTGCTGTGGAGTCAGAAACCTGATTCTTCCCTTAGTCTTTCTTTGCCTCAGGGTTTTACTATGCATTTATGTGTGGGACTTGAAGGACATGGTGAGTTGAAGGACACAGAAGTTGCCTTAGGCTTAGTGGTATATTAGTGTATGTATGAGCCAGTGTGGTGTTTTCAGAAGGTGTGGCTTCACATTTTTATGAGCAAAGGTTTTATCTTGGTTGGCAAACTGATGATAGTGCATTGCTAAGAAGGTGCCATTTTGTAATGCTTGGACATGGGTGGATTATGGTTTTTTTTCCCATTCTGCACCTAAGTCTCCATTTTTCATGAAGTCTTTGGTCTAGCTTGAAAAATATTGTGACAACACATGATTTGGAAGACTGGCAGTTGTGCCTGGAGTTACCTATTTTTGCAGGTTTCTTTTTTAAGATTGGACTTTCAATTAAGGGATGCAGAGATGAAGCAAACGTGTGTCATGTTCAACCATTTTTAAGCATCTTGTTTGCAAGGGGTGGTCTGTGTGGAACTTTGTATCACAGTTGGCTCACAGAACTGTTGGACCAGGCCAGTAAACATAGAAATTCCAAAATAAGGTTCAAGTACATGGGGAAGATGGAGTTTGGGTTAGATTTAGCCTAAGTTTGCAGCTTTGTATCTGGCTGCATGAATGTCTTAGGAATGGTTCCTGATGCTGTGGTATTTGCAGCCAGTGCTGGGATTCTGCTGGAGAGGAGCATCCAGACCAGTGCTCCAAACACTGTAGCCCCAGTGGTGCCTACAAGAAAGCTGGGGAGGCAATTTTTACAAAGGCTTTTAGTGGTAGAACGAGGCATAATGGGTTCAAACTGAAACAGGGTGGGTTTAGATCAGAAATTAGGAAGAAGTTCTTCACTGTGAGGGTGGTGAGACACTGGAATAAGTTGCCCAGGGAAGTTGTGAATGCTCCATCACTGGAGCATCACCGGGTTGGATGGGGCTTTGAGCAACCTGGTCTAGTGGAATGTGTCCCCACCCATGGTAGTGGGGTTGGAACTAGATGATCTTTAAGGTCCCTTCCAACCCAAACCATTCTATGAAACTGAGAGGAGGTTGCTGAGTCCATTTCCATTTGCTCTGTGGATGGTGGGAGTTCAGCTGTCCAGCTTGCTTCCCAGTTAGTTTTTTTTTCCTTTTTATTTTGTTGCATGCAAAAAATACTTTGTTGCTGTTGCCCACATCATGCAGGGAAATGTCACTGTACCTTCAGAAGAGAGAGCTCTACATCTACTGGAATAAATGAAAAACAGTATTTTAGGTGATGTCAACAGATCCTCTGAAATACTGAGTGGAGTTAGGAGGGACAATGAATTTTTTCACCTGTCCTGCTCTCTGTGGTAGGAAGCAGCCAAGAGAAAGAGAGTGCTTCATACCATCTCTGCTCTGCACAAGCCATGAACACTGGTCCTGAAATATAAGAATATGAAATGATCTGTGTGAATGGAATTCACTTTAGAAGTGATGGTTGCCATCCTTTCCAATATCTAGCTGGAAAACTCATGCAAAGGCAAATGGTGTGTATAAAAATCTACTGAAAAGACCCCAGAAATGTAAGTGGAACCTTCACATGCTTGGCTCCTCAACTATAATATCTTCTGGTGGTAATAACCTGTGGGGTACAAAATACCTGCTGTAAAGTGGCTGTGTTTGGGTCATTTGCAATGTGTGTGTTACAGATTTTGGCTCTAGGAAATAGTTTCTTTTGCTTGGCTGCAAGTACAGAGTTACCTTTTTATTTTGCCTTGTGCCTTGCTAATAAATGGGACTCTGTGTGTGCTTGTGGATGGCTGAGTGTGTGCATGGCATAAAGCAGCTGAATTTGTTCCAAAAAATAGTACAATATGAATACTCCAAACATATAAATACTTCTGACAACACTGAGTCAACTCAGAGGTCCTGTATATCCCTAATTCTTCTGTAGCTATGGCAGAGCAGTCTGGTTTGGTATCAAAAATGTACTTTTGGGGGAATTAGTAGAATAGTCAGAACTTTTGAAAGCTGAATGACTGATGTTTCCCGTTGTGTCAGCTCTTTGATCCAAGAGGGGAAAAAAATTCTCAGGGTTATTATTACCCCCTTTGTGTTTTAAAATATAAATCTATAGAGAAATATGTATGTTTTAATATTAAAATTGTATAATTCAATATATATTTATACTAAAAATATGTCTTTTTATATAATTCTATCCATATGTATTTATAGGGCAAGGAGTGTAACAATAGGAGCAGCATACATTTTGGAACTACCTGCAAAGTCCAATTATCTGTAAAGATACCTGAGAAAAGTATCTTACCAGCTCTGTTACATCATGATGACCCTTCTCTCATTTCCCCTCTGAACTGTTATGGTCACGAGCAGACCCAACAGGTCTGAAACTAGTAGACTTATGTCAAGTATACTCAAGTATACAGCTTTTCTCAGCTGGAAAATAGTACGAGCAGTAGACCTCAAATGAAGTTGGATGTTGGCTTTTTTTTTTCCTTGCTTGCTTGCTTTCATTTTTCCCCAGTGACAGTACATAGTTTTGAAATGCTGCATGCAAAGAAGAGCAAGAGGAAAGGGGCCTGTTTATTGTTTTAGCCAGAGAGTTCCAAGCAAAGAATTCTTTCTCTTTCTATTCCAAGCAATAATTGCATTTTTCCACGATAGAAAGTGCTTGTTATGTGAAAGGCAGTTGTGGCTTACTAGAAGTTAGTAATTCTGATTCTTTAGTGAGGATTACAAAGGACAAGTGAAAACTGGATCACTGGAATGGCTTTTGTTTGTTCAATAAAAGCATGAATTCATAAAGTTTTAGAAAGATAGGAATTTCTTTGTGCTTATGGACATGAATTGCATGAAACTATTCAGTAGGTAAGTTGAGTTCTTGAAGGTGTCTTGTATTCCAAGCTGGATGCTTCATTAGTTTGCATTTTTAGTAGTTTTTTAATTATGGAGAGGCAGTAACTGGCCCACCCTACAAGCAGGCTGCCCTTTTGCCCTCACTTTTCTTGGTTCTCTAAAGAGAAAATGTGGCCCAGTGAACAAGAAAGGCCACTTTTGAGAGAGAGCTGATCATAATACAGTCTTAAATGAAGTTGTCTCGTTAGAAGCACCTTGACATTGCTCAGCATCCTTTAAAGGAAGGAGGGATGACAGAGAAGGTGAATTTGCAAGTGGGAGAAACCAGAAGGGAATCCAAGTGCAAGTGGGGCTCCCTGCCATGACCTGCTCAGGATGAGTTTTGCTTAAATACTGCAAGGGACAGAGGATTTCAGCTGAATCCTTCCTGTGAGAAGAACACTCTTCCTTTTTTGGTAGAAAATGAGTGAACTGACTTCAGGGCTGGTATTGATCTTCCTCCAGCATTTCCCAGATCATTCTTCTGTGGAAGCAGGCAAATCCCATCCCAAAGCCACCCCCAGCCTGAGACAAGGGTTGAAAGGAAGGAGGTGGTTGAGGGAATCTCTCAAGCTCTTGTGTGCTCCTCCAAAGCCTCAGATAGTAAAATGCCCAGAAAATGTCAAGAGGCTTCCTTGGGAAGTTTCCAGTGCTTGCATTGAAGGTAGCTCCTGGTCTCCTTCTTGCAGCCATTCGGCTCTGGACCACCTGAGTGATCTCCACAGTGAGATCTAGGAAGCATTAGATGCCTGTGGGGGTGGGAGGGAAAAGGCAGTTGGAGCTTTCTGGCCCTGGGAAAGCGTTTGGTTTGGGTTGTGTTCAGGAGTTGGAGAGGCCTTTGGGAGCCTGAGGTTATCCTGAGTGGACCAGCAGCCCCCCTGCCCAGGGAAGAGAGATGTGAGTGCCAAACCTGAGCTGATGTGCCTTCCCTGGGGCGTGGAGGTAGCTGCAGGAGCTCCTGGGCTGATGGTGTCAACAATGATGTCACTTCTCAGATGCTAATTGCTGCTGGGGGGGAGAGTGGGTTAAGGGTGGCCTCAGAAATGCCAACTTGTCATTAAGAGCTAAATTCAAAAAAATACATATTTAGTCATATTTTCCTCTGTGACTGTGTTTGTAGCCCTGACTGTGGAAAGGATGTAAAGGGAAGAATAAAAGTCATCTTTAAGATGTAGTAAAGACATCACATGGCAAGTCTGGAGTCTCCAGCCATTATTCTCCTGGCCAACTCCACTGGGGATGCTGGGCATCCACCACTGTGAAATAGGCAACCATCCTCTACTTGGGGGGTATTGTCAGTTCACCCTACATAACAAGCACTGTGCAGCTTACTCATATGGCCCACTGTGCCCAAATTCAAGTGGCATTTCTTATTATTAACACTCAGGTTATGCCTGAGGGTGCTCCAGTAGATGAGCATCCTGTAGATGTTGTGTGGGCAGGTGGAATTCTGACCTTCAAGCTGCTCCTGCTCTGCTGGCAGAGTGTGTAGCCATAGATTAACACGTATGGAAAAGGGTCATACAGTCAGGCCTGACCAGACAGTTTAGGTGAAATGTGGCCCACCTCAGGATGATGATGGATCTTGGTGATGTCCTCTGGATCATTTCCTGTGTCTTGAAGAAATCAAGTCCAGCAAGTTCTCAGCAATTGGGGGAAAAAAAAGATTTAGCTTGTGCAGTACAGTGAAAGCCAACGTAAGTCTAGTTGGTCTGTTAAAAAAGAGAGTGAGTGTGGCAGCAAAGGAGGTGAAGCTTCTCAGGGTCCACCAACTCCTCCTTTCTCCTTACAGCTTCACCTCCAGGTCTCTTAAAAGATGGGAGAAGCAAAACCACAATTGCTTTTGTTGACCAGTTCTAAAGTTTGTTTTGGGGCTTCTGAGAACCGAGCGAGGAATTTCTGATGCTTCTTCAGCTTCTGAGATGTTGTGTTTTGAAATCTGCTGCACTGGCTTTTCACCAGTTAAGATCAACTTTTGTGAAAGAGAGAGTAAAAAAAAAAAATGCTGGGAATACCCAGTAAATAGAATTTGTCTTTTTCTTCCTTTTTATTCAAAGATTTGCTGTGTTGACTGGGATCGGTGAGCTCATGAGCTATAAATAGGTCCCGTCCAGGGAGGAGAGGGAAGAGGTGGGAAGCTCTAATTAATTATATAGAAACAGTTGTTTTCACAAAATAAGCAGCAAATCCAAGATGTTTGAAGCCAGGCTCGCTGGGCTTGGGGGTGGGGTGTGCCTACAGCATTTGCTAGTGAGATCATGGAGTAGGACAGGAAATCTCTCCCTAATGCCAAAG
Organism: Merops nubicus; assembly: GCF_000691845.1. Lineage (NCBI taxonomy): Eukaryota > Metazoa > Chordata > Aves > Coraciiformes > Meropidae > Merops > Merops nubicus. Next base: position 6,983 of record NW_008600893.1, read on the forward strand.
AAAACTTATTCTTTCCCCCCTTAGTTCTTACTATGAAATTGCTGAGGTTCCCCAACCCCCTTTCAAGCTTATTTTCTGGTCATGAATCAAAGGATCCTCTTCATTATGGTTGGACTTGATGATGTTAGAGGTCTTTTCCAAGCTTTATGGCTCTGTGATTGATTATCAGAGTACAGGTCCAGAGGTCCTGCTCCCCCAGGTCTTGACATGCACCTTTGGCTGCATGCACATCGCTGTGCTCGGGTCTGTGGTTTTGCTTCCTCATGGAAATGCTGGAACACTGAAGGGTTTTAGCTGGTGAGACAGCAGTTTTTGGAGCTGCAGTTTGGAGCTGTTTATGATGTGTGATGTTGTTAGGGGAATATCTGTGTGTTGGAAAGTAAAAGAAAACTTTTGGTCCCTGTGACACCTTTAAAACAGACCTTTGCTATACACACAGACAAAATCTTTTTATTCCATCTTATAATTTGATTTGATATCCAATATTCTTCAATCATTGCATTCAAGAGGTTAGATAGATGCTAGTTTTAAGACAATATCTAGCTGAGCAAGCCCATATCGGTCTGTATCTCCCTCTCTAATATTTTTCCTAGCAGGTAACGATGAACAATAATTTTCACACTCTAGATGTTATTGCTGCTGATGTATCATTGACTTGCCCTTTATGTAATTCACATTATCACTTGCATTCCACACGTGTTTGGAAATTATTTACAACAGAAGAAAGCTATGAAGCTCAGGCAGTAGAGCTGTTATGTTAAAAGAATGAAGCCATCTTAATTTCTTTCTGCCATGGACATCTTTTTCCTCCTTATGTGTGATTCTGTCACACACTTTGCTTTGGCAAGTGGGAAAATGCATGCAGAAGAGTTTCTGTACACAAGGTGTTTGCTTAAAGTTGCCAAGTAAAAAATGTTCCAAAAAGGAAGAAGGCAGTAAAATTTCTGAGATATTCACTCTGAGGGTAGAAAGTCCCTGAAATGCACATAAGAATTTTTCCTGGCCCTTTGATTGTTTTTAAAACCCTGCCCACCTCTGCCAGATCACTACAGTCCATCTTCAAGGCTACTATCAGCAATAATAGGGTAGGTTTTGTCCCCAAGTTGCATTGGACATCACAGCTCACAAGAGGTCCTGTGGCTTTCCCAGGTGGCCCAGTGCCACCATCGTGTCACCACAGCCTCGTGGAGAGCTGGCCTCAGGGAAGCCCTGCATCCCACCACCACGTGCAGCCTTCCCTGAGCCTTCCTCCATCTGCCCACGGGTTGGGCAGTGTTGGGAGCTGGGCGTTGATGGCAGTGGGTGTTTGAATGCTTTGAGCATTTTCTAACTCCTGAAAGAGTTGAGCAGAAAAAGAGAAAACCAAACCCCAAACTCACTGTCTCAGTTTGGGAGATACTGAGATTTGCAAATATGAGTGAACTGCTGATGTCTTCAGCATTAGGTATGGGCTGGAGGAGTTGGGAAAGGTCTGTGTCTGGCAGAATCTGACCCAAAAACACAGAGGAAACAATAACTGCCTACTCAGCTATCAGAGAGGCAAAGCAGACATCAGGCTGCTACCTATGTGAAGAAAACAGAAGCCCAAAGGGCTTTCAAGGGTGATAATCAGAGCAGCTTTTAGGTGGTAGTTCAGACCCATTGTTTTGATAATTTCAGATGGTTTTTACTTGAATTATTGTACGACACCAGGAAGAAGTCTGTCAGTAATATCAATGATCCTCTTTGTCTTCTTGTAGTTTTAAAATACCCAGAGAAGGCCCATTTTGGAGGAAAGTGTGGTATCTGTGGAATTTTGTGTTAGAAAAACCAAGCTCTTGCATGCACGAGAAGGGGCCTCCAAGATTAAATTACTCTGAGCTGCACTTGCTCTCAGTCATAGGGAAACAGCCTGAGCCAGTCTTTTTATTGGAAAAAAAATCCCCAGGCTTTCATGAGCTCAGGCATCCCTAATGGCTCTGTACGTGTGGGCAACTGGGACCCACGTTCTCTGGTGCCTCTGTTGCTGGGAAGGAAAGTACATCAGTATGCTCAAGGGGTGGCTATTAAATGATTTGACAGATCTTCATATCCTTGAAGCCTCAGTGAAGGCAGTAAGAGGATTTTGAGGCAGGGGGAGATCAGGGTTAAGGGAAAAATAAAAATTATGCTCTCAAAACCCTATGGAAACCCATGAGTTGTTGATAGTACAACTGAAGGGCTTAGAACAAGATTATGAAGAGTGATTTGAAGGAGCCATCTCAAACATCATCAAAGAGGTGAGTCTTTATTTTAGGTCCTGACAAAGGAGGTGTTTGTGCTACTTGGCTTTGCTAGCTAAATGCATATGGAGCAGATCACCAGCTGTGGACAGGCATATGTTCAGTGATACCTCCCAAAAGTAAGAAGCTCTTAAAATGCAAGTCAGGTCTCTATAATTCTCCTGTTGTGTAGAACAAAACATCCAGATGTTCATCTAAACTCTCATTTGGGAAAGAATCCCTCTTCAGCAAGAGTACAAATTGGAATTACTGAGGTATAAGTATGTGCTTTAAGTCAGAGTCCATGATGAGAATAAAAAACTGTACAAATTTAGCAAAACTGCCCTTTTCCCAGTGCCTGATGTGAGCCTCTGTCTTTGGTGCAGGTCAGAGAACTCACATGTCCAAATAATTAGTAGGGAGAGTTAGTTGTGAAGTCTATATACTAGAGACTAGATAGTAGGTAGATTGATAACACCTAACTTTTGAGATGTAGCACAGCGTGAAGTGGACAGTGCAAGTCATCCTCCTTTGTGATATTTTCTTACCATATTTGTTTTAGGACTTCTTGGATGAGGATGCTGTTCATGGTCCCCTGTGGTGGCAAGTGTAATGATTCACAGACAGGCATTAAAAACAAGAAAACCAGTAACAAGAAGAAAAGGAATAACAAGTGTGCTCTGGCAACAAGTGCAGGGTTCCTCAGTATTCACTCTTGTCATGCTTCTTTTGTACCCTTTGGAAAACATGCAGCAGCATAAAAAAACCTAACAAGTTAAATAAATTCTCAACATCTTCAAAACAGGAGTGTTCTGCCAACATATTATCAAGCCTTCCAGGACATTTTCGCCTCTGTTCCAGAGTATATGTGCTAGTAGCCAGGATTTGCAGGGGAGACATTTTTCCATCTAAACAACAACAACAAAAAAGCTTAAATTTGAGTATAGCTAAGGAAAGAGAAATATAAGCTGCTGGTAAATGTATTTTCTAACAAGATGGGGTTTTCTTCCTTCTTAAAAAACAAAAAAATACACATTATCTTATCAGTTCTGCAATTAAGATATTTTCCATGCCTTTAATTGGTGGCTTTAATCCATTCAAAAATAACAGCTAATCAAAGGAGTATTTGAAGGAGTGAAGTCAACTCTGGCATAGATAATCAGCAGTGTTCAGAGCAGTACTGAACCTACCCCAAGTTCAGCAATTAATAGAACTTTCTGTTGACTGTCTTGGTATATTTTTATTTTAAAAATTCAGTTAGAGCCATACCCAACACATCCTTTTGCAAGTTTAGCATTGCTCTGTTCCATCTTCCTGCTG
>NW_008600893.1:10573-24008 GCF_000691845.1 Merops nubicus
GCTACTTGCAGATTGTGTTTAGAGAAGCAGAGAGCTAGTAGGACATAAGTGTTAGGATAGTGGAATTCACACCTTCTCTGTGAGAGACCTGATGAGTGCAAAGTAACACAAGTGACCTCTGCTTTTGTATTTGTTTGCTTTTGATGAGAGTCATAATTGGGTGGGAGAGTTGTCAGACAGATAAAAGTCTGGTGCTGAAGACTGTCGAAGGGGAGTCAATGAGCTGGGGGAGATCACTTGAGATGCCTGAGGCAAGGAGCTAGCAGCCAGGTGGGGATGAGAGGTGGGAACGTGTTGAGAAGGTGTGCTGATGTCTCTGGGCTGGGGCCAGCATCAGTTCAGAGGAGCTGTTCTGCCTTTGGGCAAGAAAAGAATGACCCTAAGGATGGGAAAAATAAACCCAAAATATAATTATATGAACTGCAAGATAAGGCTTAGGAAGATTGGAGGATTTTGGTTGGACACAGGTGAGGCAGAGAAGGGTCAGAATTTATTGCTTGATCAATAAGTCATCACATACAAGCTATGCAAGACTCCCTTGGGGAAGAAAAAACCTATGTGTGATTTGAGAATGGTTGGTCGAGGTGAAGCTGGGGAATGTTCAATATCCTTCTTTGGGCTGTGCCGTTTCATGTGTGGTGGCCATTTTTTGGTCATCCACATTCAGGAAGAGGGAGCTCAGTTAGGAACAACGTGTTGTGCTGGCACGTCGACATGAAGACTCTTCCCAGAGGCAGAGTCTCTGACCTGTTTTTTATCCAGAGCCAGACAACCTTTCTTCCACCAGCAGTTCTCTCTTACTGTTTTCTTAAGACATTCTCTTTTTGCTTCTTCTTAAGTCTGAGTTAGTCTTGGCAGTTAACCAAGTTGAGAAGGACCCCTCAAGATCAAAGTAAACAGTATTTAAGAAATCTTCTAAAAATGTTTGTTTCAGGAGGAGGGGGGACAAAAAGCAGCTGTCTTGGAACAGAGTTTGGATCAGCTAAGAGGATTTTTTCAGGATGATACCTAAAGTAATCTGGTCGTGTGCTCCAGGTAGCACTGGTCCCATCTCAGTACCATGAGAGTGTTGGGCCCATCAAATATTATTAAGGGAAGACAGGCTTTTTAAAGGCCAAAATACATGCACTGAAAGACTTATTTGGTATGGCCTATTCTAGTGCTGACAAGCTATTTTCTTACTGGTAACCCCCCTTTTGTGTCCTGAAAAATGTGTGGTTCTCTTGCAGTCCAGTCATGATTTCTGTGGTAAGAAAAGTACCAAATCTGGAGTACTTGAATGTTTTATATCCCCAGATAATCAGCCAGGTGAAGCCAGCAAAAGTGAATTTCTTGTATGCAAGTTATTCCAGGGTAAGGTAATGATCCCATAATACAGCATCCCATCTATGTGGTTAAAATGTTTTACTCATGTTGAGATATTTTCTAGACCAAGCTGAACGCATTGTTTTAAACATTCAGCTTGATTTAGCTTAAAAAAAATTACTCTGTGAGCAATTTAATTTCTTCTGGCAGATGTCTGAGTTGTTCTGGGCAGTTAAGGACTTGATTGCATGTAATGTGTGGGTTAGGGACAAGAACATGAGGAGACATTGCTCCTAGGCACAGTCTTTGTTGCCTGCAGTCAGATATACTTAAAAATCCCATTTTCAGCCACTGTTCACTTCTGCTGAGACAGGTGCTGGCCAAAGATGCCCATGGAGGAGACAGTTAGCTGGTGTTCCCCAGTGCAGACCATGTGGTGCACCCAGTGAATAGCTGAGACAGCAGAGAGATGGGAAGAACTAGGGAAGAACATGAGCATTGCTGAAACTCTCCTCTCTGAAGTCTTAAATTCAGCAAATAGCAACGTTCCCATGATTGCTACCAGCTTCCTGCACTGCTTAGTTGAAACCACAAATATTTACACTTGAAAACACTTATATCCAGAAGTGGACAACGGAAATATTGGCCACTTTATTACCTCTCTGCTTATACCCTTGATCATGTAACCCAAGGAGTATGTTTAGTGACATTGTGCTGCAGAATTTAGGCTGAGTTGTTGTTTCCCCGTGTGCCCCTTATGATGGAGTTAGAACTTGACTGTCTCATTGCTCATGTTAGAATTATCAGGAACTTTTCTTTCTGTGATAAAGGACTTTGAGAAACAGACTGTGAGCCAGCCTGAGCTTCATGTTTCTCATGCCCAGGTCTGCTTTTGTTATGCAGTAATAGTACAGCTATTTGGCTAAAGAGATGGGTCTTTATCTGATTGACTTTCCTAATAATATGAAATGCTGTGAAACATTTCAGAAAGAAAACAAAGTTTTCCAGATAAAGCTTCATACTGTCTCGTTGGAAGGGAAACTTCCAAGCCCTTTGGCTGTTTTCTAAGCAAAGCAGAAAGTGCTATGGAAACTCATGCAGTAAGCTGGGCTCTCAGCTGGGTTGTACTACCACAGAGAAGCATTGCATACTAAAAGTATTACTTAACATCAGCAAGAAGTGGCATCCAAATTTTCTGTAAGCCTGGAGTTGTGCTGTTTCCATTCCCTGTTTGTTAGATGACAGCACCAATCCTTCAGCCTGCTGGAATAGTGTGAAAATTGAATTTTAGTGCTTACAGAGTGCCCACGTGTTACAGAGCTGAGCAGCATAGGAAACCCTGTGAAGAAACAATTCTCTCTCTTTCCAAAACAGTGCACTGCAAGTAATGCCTGAAGACAGTAAGCAGTGAAGGAAAAATAAAATGTTTGCTTGTTAGCTGAGTTTTGTCATCCTGATCACAGAGCAAGGCAAGGAGTCTATGGGAAAAGTTTTCTGGGTAACCTGTGTAATTTAGAAATCTGCAGAAGGCTCAACCAGTGTGGTGCAGGCAAATTTATTTCTGCTATTTCCTAGCATTTGAGCATTAATGGAGTCACAGAATATCTCAAGTTGGAAGGGACTGGTAAGGAACATCAAATGCATCTCCCTGCTATTTGCCTCTCTGCTACTGTAACAGGAGTTATCTAAAACTGAAATCATATGACTAAAAGCATCATCCAGAGGCTCCCTGAACTCTCACAGGTTTGATGCCATAACCACTTCCCTGGGGAGCCTGTTCCAGTGACCAACCACCCTCTCAGTGAAGAACCTTTTCCTAATGTCCAATCTGAACTTCAATAGTGTACTATTACTATTAATCATTAAACTGGATGGTGCACTGATGAAGCCAGAAGGGTCATTCAAGTCAATCTTACTGCATCCATTAAACTGTTGCAAGCAACAACAGCAACACCAGCCAATGCAACATCATCTATCATGTCCTTAACAGGCCATTCTAAACCAACTGGCATCTGCCACTGCCAGGGCTGCAAACAGCAGCCAACGGGCAAAATGAAGGAGGACTGCACTTCTTCCATTCTCAAGATGAGAGTTCTTTCTGTTATCCTGTTTTTTGACATCTCTGAAGGGCTTTGGCCTTGAGGAGGGGAGGCAGCCTCTTGAGTCTGTCTGGTCACTGTCACCACCAGACAGCTATGTAAATAGAAACCCCTCTTGAATGAAGAGAGGCTGGGAGTTGATGAAAGAGAGTTCAGAGGTTGCCACAGTTAGACAGCAAGGGACATTTGAACAACACAGAACCAAGAATGTTCCCAGAGGAAACAGCTGTGAAATTTTTCATTTGGTTGTGCAGCTGCTCAGGGTTTGTGTTCACTTGATCACTCACATAAAACTGGAGAACCTCCCAGATTGCCAAGAGGAAAAGCAAGTGAAGGGGACTCTTCACCCATGAAGCACTTGCTCCACTGTTTTGTGTTAAATGGAGGAGAAAATGTAACGCAGCACACGAGGATGGCAGCTTTGTACCACTGAAGCTGGATACTTGATTTTTGCTGGGCAGTGCCATCTATTTCTGGGAAGAGAAGCCTACTGAAGGTTGCAAAGAAACAAATCTATAAAGCAGCTGAACGTGGAGTCCACTGCTTGGGTAGTACTGGAGTAATGTCACATCTCCAAGCATGCATTGATTTTCTTCTTATGTTATTTTCACATGAAACCAGTGACATATTGTCCGAGTCAGATAAGAAGGGTAGCATTAGGTCTGTAATTTTCTATTAATGTGTGCTTTGATTTGAACCATGATTTTGAAGATATAAAGGAGACCTTGTCTTTCAGATATCATAGGAAGCAATTAAAAGATCAAGAGCCTGAGTGCTGTCAGACTCATAATTAGGATAATAGTAATGTCTGTAGAACACTAATGTTGTGCTTGGGTCAGAATGTGAAAGGCAGAGAGACATTTCCTGCAGATGCTTATGGCCTGAGTCGATGGTTCAGGAGGCTCCTTCCACAGATGCATTTTCCAGCTGAGAATGGAGATGATGTAAATTTTAAATGCCTGTTTAAAGCCAAACTCGTATTTGAAGTGATTTGAGAAATGTGCCTAAGGAGACAGAGATTGGGCTCTGCAAACTGCTGTAGATAACCAAAATAGGTCAAATAATTGGTCCTGTAGCTAAGAGGTTCTCAGCTACATGTCTAGAATAGAGTTAATTTCTAGATTCAGATGTCTAACCTTAGGTGTTCATATTGTAGCTTCATCAATACCATAGCTCCATCCCACTCCTAAAGCTTTGTGAGATGAGCTTGTCCACAGTGACAGAGGGTAAAGCTGTTTGCTGATAATCTGGAGATGGGAATGTGCTAACCTGGAGCCAGATGCTTATTTTATGGAGCAATGAAACACTCTCCATTCAACAGAAGTATCTCTGCTGTTGTAGTGGGGTCACCAGTCAAGCAGGACAGGGCTGCTCTAAGCTTTTGTCATTTGTAGTACTGACTGTTCATTGTCAATGTATCTCATGAGGAGAGGCTCATCCCTGTACTTTATCTATGCCACTGTTGGTATCTGTACCAAGGTGGCTCATCCTGTGGACCAGAAAAGGAGTTCAGGGTGGTGAGAGACACCTTTCTTGGTGACAGGACCAGATGAAGGTGTTCTCCAGCACTTGTGCATGGCAGGGTTTGGTCACTGTCACCATTGTTCTCTGTGATACTGGTACCTGGAAAAACTACCCCAAGGAACCTGTATTCTGGTATTGGTTGCTCTGGTATTTCTTAGTAAACCTCTTTCTCTCCCCAGATCTATCGTCTCATGGTCATTTTTGTTTCCTTACAGGAGGAGCTGGGCATTGCCTGTGAGTTGCTGGAGTCAGACTTCCTCAAGTGCAGCGTGGGATTTCCTTTCATGAGATCAAAATCAAAGGTAATGTGGTGATACTTGGGTTTGCAGAGTGATGATCCCATTCAGCTCTTTGTCTCCTACCTAAGCAGTTGCCTTTCCAACAGCTCTGTTAAAATGTCTGTGACTGACGCTTTCTGGAGCTTTCTAAATGTGGTGGTACTTGGGTTTGCAGAGTGATGGTCCCATTCAACTCTTTGTCTTCTAAGCAGTTGCCTTTCCAACAGCTCTGTTAAAATGTCTGTGACTGACACTTTCTGGAGCTTTCTAACCCAGGTACTCAAGGCTTTCAGAGTTACAGAGTCTCTCTGTCCTCTTTCCCAGCAGATAAAGCCAAGGACAGTACCTTGTGCACTGCAATACAATGCTCTTGAGCAATGATGTGAGAGTTGCACCTATGTATTTTTATAGCTTATATATTTTCTCTGCAGAAGACTGGAAAAGGACTCTGTCTTATTTATGTCACCTTATTCTGGTTTTATTTTTGTCTTCTCTTAGGTTCAAGTGCAACTGAATTTGTATGAATTTGTGAAAAATGTTGATATTATAGTCTCCTGGTAGCTTTTAAGGCTGGATTTTGTTCAGTAATGGTAGATGGATTCTCTCCTAATGTTTAGAAATCCAGCTGGGTTCTTTGTGTCACTAAACCTGTACCAATGTTCAAGCCAGGAAGATGAGAAGATGAGGAGTAATTTCAGGATGACCTGAACAAAATGAGTCTGAAATTTTTCAGGAAATTTTGATTTGAAAAACTCATCCTTTCCATTTGAATTGACATATCCTTTGATCCAACATGAAATATCTTTGACTGGCAAGTCTAATAAAGGCTTTATCACAATGAAAGAAAAAGGAACTCTCTAGTCAGAAACAATTGCTAAGATGTAAAAGCTACTCTACATGTATCAAAATACACTACTTTTATACAACTGGGCCAGTAAAAGAGATGTAAAGTTCAAGAATAAATACATTTAGAAACAATATTCCCTGTCTCTAATACTGTTTTTTCTTTGCACAGTATGAGTTCAGTGTGATCTTTGACACAAGCCACTTGTCTGGGCAGGAAGAAACACTCTCCTTCCTTGTCACTGCCCAAAGGTAAGGGAACTTCTGTACATCTTGATGACTTAGAGATTTGGTGTCACATGAAACATGCATTGCATAGGCTTGACAGTTGTGTGGCATTAGTTGTAGATGTGTATGTGTGGTCAATGAGGTTAAATTACTGGGGTAATATAGAGGAATACTTGGTAATATAGAGGAACCATGGGATGCAGCTTCCTGAAAAATGAGGTAGGCTCATCCTTAGGCTTTCTTTGCCAGGCAGTTGCAATTCTGAAGGAGTATTCTCTTGGTCAGAAAGCCCTTGTGTTCCTGTGCCCATCCCTCTGGGCCCCGTGGCAAGCTCAGCTCAGCTGCAGTTGACAATCAGCACCAGGCAGGCCCATTTGTACCAGTGTCTGAATGAAAGAAGCACGCTTGGATGCAAACCAAAAAAGATAAATGCTTTCATCAGACCATCAGGGATCTCACTGACAGTTTCTGAAGTTGCATGTCTATTTTTTCCCCCCTCTGGATCTTCAGCAAGCTATGACAGACTGCATGAAACAGCTGAAGAGGAGACTTGCCCAAGGGTTGGAACAGGCATTCAAGTAGGGTGATGCCAAGTATGCATGCATAGGGATTTTATCTTGGGCAGGATAAGAGGTGTGTCATGTGCTTTGTACCTCCTGAGATGATACATCACATAAAAAGCAGACTCCACGGGTGGCACTGACGTTGGCACAGCTGCATTAACCTGGACCATGAGCTGCTACTGCTCTGACATGCAGGGTGTGTAACTGGTTCCTGCTTCCACTTACTGAATGGCCCAACTCCATACCTTCAAAGTCAGGATGTTCAGCCTGAATTCTTCTCCCCAGTTTGATGACACTTCACTGACTGCCTGGAGATGAGATGTAGCAGTTGCAGTAACAGCTGTAGGTGGAAACAACACCCTGCAGCACATGGGGCTGGTATGAAACACTGAAAGTGAGACCTTGCATCAGAGAGGCAACAGGATGTCTTGCACATTAGAGAAGCTTCATTCTCCATGAGGAGAAGTTCATTGTGGGTTCTGATGACCCCATAATGCTTCTAGGTCAGGGAGATGCATCAGTACCTGCTGGGTGAATTACAGCTAGTGCAAAGATGGGTCAGCCCTGCTTTAAGTTTGCCCAGCCAGTGTTTTCCAGGTTGTACCCCTCATTTCCCTGCCTCAGATAGCACAGGGCTTTCCCCTGTGACCTCACTCCTCAGATTTCTGCTCCCTACCAGTGAGAAGGGTTACTCAGTGCCTTTAGATGGAACAAAGAAATAAACAGTAGTTTGTACACATAGTGTGAACTCTCAGAGGGGCTGAGATGAAGTTTCTCAGCTCAGAAGGATGGGCGGGAGGACAGTTGTGTTTGGAAGGATTCAGCTGAACTTCCAAAGACAACAGTGCAGGTCCAAGTGCTGATTGCCCTCATTTTCTCTGTGAGTTTTGGGAAATTGCTCAATCCTCTCACTGTTAAGTAAGTGTAATAAAATCTTTCTACCACAAGAGTTGCAGGGAGCCCTGGGGTAAAGGCAATGATAAGGAAATGGAGAGGAAGTGTCTGTGCTGTGGCCAGACAGCGATGAGTGGGGACATTGTTTCCACACAAAACTGGAGCTGGTCTGGCAGAAATGGCTGGACACAGAGAAGTTATGCCAGGCTGCCTTGGGAAAGTAAGTATTGCTCTTCAAGTGGGCACTGAAGCCTGTCCCTTGAAGCTGCAAATTTGGCAGTAGCATCTGTAAAAAGAGAGTGGTTTGGTAGTGGGGAGAGATAACTGGAGAAAGAACTAAACATTACATTATGTTTACTCTTTTTGCTTAAAATTCCCCAAACCCTTTTCTGTGCTTCCTGGCATGACCTGTTTTTCTAGAGCTATATTCATTGAGCTATATTCACCTTTTCTGACAGTACCTTTGCTCTGTTTGAAACAGAGAAGCACATACCCATGAAACCTGTATGGAATTCTTACTTGCTTATTCTGCTTGCCACCATAGTATCTCAGTATTTGTCTTGGATGAGACACGTCTCCATTTTGGACTCTTCTTTGAGCTTATTTAGAGGAAAAGCTTTTATTAAGCTTTTTTTTTTCCCTGGGACTGAAAGTTTGTGGGTTTTTTTTCCATCTGGGCCATAGTTTTATTAGCAGACATGGCCAGTGTGTCCATTGCAGAAGGCTGGGCTCTATCTATGCATGTATGTAGCCAGCAGGCTCTGGTTTTGATATCACTGGGGATGTTACTGCTGTTGCCTCAGTGATAGTATCCTCAAATAAACAGGATCATATCTTTTGTTTTACCAGTCTGTTTTGTGAGTAAATCCAATGAGCTGCAAAGCAAAAGTGATTCCAGAGTCACTGCTGAAGAAATTGGAAATATATGTTACATATCTTTCAAGATTGTTCTTTGGAGCTGTCACCCACCAAGCAGAGTCACCACCACAATTAGACTAATTACAAGCCTGTGTGTTGGACATGCATTTCAGGAACCTTTCCCAGATTTCATACCTAAGTGTTCACACTGAAAGAAACTGATTCAAATAAGAGGTGATTGCTCACTTCTCCATTTCCTCCTGATTTTAACCACTTGAGGCAACTGCCTTTGGAAATGTAAAGTAGAAGTGCTCTCATTTTGGCAACTAAGTACAGGAAGGAGAGGTAGAAGAGGTTGCAGCCAGTTCAGGACGAGGGTCTCACCCAAAAGGCTGCTTGTAGTGGCACCAAACTGATGCTGTGGTACAGTATGGGTGCAACTAAGGTGCAGTTTCATTTGCTGAGTGAAGACCCTCTGTGGGGTGTGTGTATCCCTCCCAAACTGGAGTACAGTCAGGCTGGGATAAAATAAACCCTTGCATTGGAGACTAAATGTCCTTGTTTCTCTCCACTGTGTGTGCTGGCTGCTGTAGTTTCCCACTGCCCTTTGAATTCACACGTTGCTCCAAGACAGACTTTTTGGTGTGAGCCTGATCACATCACAGCCATGGAGGAGCAGCTACAAAACACATGCATTGTGTGCATGCCCTCTCCAAGGTGGGTGGACAAATGTAGCTCTTAATCCTTAAGAGGCTTCTTAAGGAGAGCTGACATCACTCAAACAGACAGGCTATGAGGCAGAGAGGTGGTGGCTGTGAAACTGTGTGATAGATCACAAAGGCTGTTGATTAACAGGGTGTTTATTTTTCCTTTCTGGCCCAGTGGAAACCTAGAACACACTGAATCTCTGCATGATAATACCCTAACCCTGTCAGTGCCCTTGATGCATGAAGTGGACTCATCTATCAATGGGTAAGTACTAGTCACCAAATGAAAACAACAAAAGTAATAATAATCCTAACAATAACATCTGAGTCTCTTCCAGGGAAAAACTGAATTCTTCTCTTTGTTTACATGTAGCCAGACTGTTGCTTTTTCCCTGTTTCCCAGACTCTGGAAATACAGACAACCTCATTCAGTATCTGGGAATTTTACTTGTCGTGCCTTTCATTCCAACACTGTACCTCTTTCCCACCCCTTTTTAGCTAATGTTAATTAGTTAGTCACATTAATAGCAGGTATTTTAGTGATCATATTTGAATTTGTGTGATTCTGTAGCTATGACAAGCCTCAAAATAAAATAAAAAGAGAACAAGTAAATCACGTCTTGTTCCTTAGGGCATGTCTTTAAGGATAGGGTTGAGAATCACCAGGCCAAAGGTTAGGGTCAGATGTTCTGGGATTTTAAGGAGCTCAGTGGAGTCTAGCTGTTTGCCTGTCTGTTTAATTTTGCAATCAGAGTTTGCTTCTGTTCATTTTCCCACTCTGTCTGCTCCCTAGTCTGAGGTGTCTCTTTGCCAGCTGAGGAACATCAGTCACCCTTTGACTGAAGCACTTCAGTAAGATGTAGCTGTTGTAACTTGTGAATTCCTGCCTTTGGAGTCAGGAGTCTTCCCTTCCACTTTGAGGTGACAATCTGTAATCTAGAATGAAAGATTTGTGTCAGTCCCAACAGACCAATGGTCCTCTAGCATAAACAGTGCTTGAGTTGGAATTGGTGGACCTGGTCACTGGATGTGAATTAACATCAGTATAGTCTGAGGAAGCTGACCCTCACTGCTAAACTAGGGAAGCAAAAACTCATCAGCAGTGTCCCCAAGAGGTCAGTGTCTGTTTTAACTATCATTTATGGTAACCCTCAGGGAGTACTTACTGTGAGGTTGGCATCAGTAGAAGTCAAAGATTCCTTTCACCAGTATGCTGTGTGTGTAGGAACAGTTACCTGCACAGACATGATTTGGCTGAAAAGCTGTGTAGACTCAGATTCATGGCCTGGTCTGGGTTTTACCACATAAAGCTGATTCCCCTCTTGTTGAATGGAAATAAAATCCCTTAATTACTGCCACGATAGTCAGAATGGATAAAAGATATGCTTGAGCCTGCTCAGAGAAGTGAAGAGTGCTGTCAGACCTCACAAGATGACTAGCAAGGACAAAAATCTCTATATTGTGAGCACAATCTCAGCAGCATGTTCTGGAAGTTTTTGAATGCTTTCATTGTTACACATCGTGTAGAAATTTAACTCTTTATCTCTTGTTTCTTGATGCTTTGAAAAGGATGGATTTTTGTGCAGCTTTACAGATGCAAATGCTCTAATCTGTGACTTTAGATCTCTGTCACCTACAGAATAGGGCATGCCAAAAAAACTGATAAAAACTGGGCTTTTTTCTTTGTCTTCAAAATGTAATTCTTTTTAAAGCACAAGGTCTCTGAATTTATAAGTCACACCCAACTGACTGTGGATTATTTTTTTCTTTTTCATAGACAAGGCTTAGTTAGGTCAAGTTCACAGGAATGTCCAACTACCAGGGAAAACTTTGGTTTCTTGGAAAGCACAACATTCCCAGGCATAGTAATATTAATAATGCTCTTTTTTTGTCAGTGTATTTTTAAAGCTTATTTTTATTAGGCATCCTGCATTTGAATCTGAGAGCAAACTTCATCCCTGGTCATAAATAGCCTGGAAGGGCTTGTACCATGTTTGGGAGGAGCCTTCTGGCACAACGCCGTAAATGAGAGGAATAAATCTGTTTCTCACTGTTTCCTTTAGTCCTTGGCATAGGAGGCAGGCAGGAAAAAAGGAAACGTGTACCTAAACAGGCTTAAAATCCCCTCTCAAAAAACTCTGACCCAAAAGGACAGCCTGGGAAAGGAAGCAGAGTTTTAGGATGTCCCTCACCAAGGTTTGTCTGAAATTACACTAAGACCCTTTACAGCCAGTGGAGCAGCCAGAGATTAGAAGGAGGCACAAAGGGTGCTTAAAGCACTCCTTGTCCTCTTCTGCAGGATTTCCAGGTACTGTGTTGTGTCTCCAAGTCTTTTTTGATAAAATTCTACTGCATTTTAATTTGTGATAAGCTGATAAGAGTAGTTAAGGACACTTGGCCCATGCCACTGTGGTTGAAAGCATCTCATAGCCTCCTCTACTCTTCCTTTTAACCATCTGCTAATCATAAAGGTAGTGAAGCTCAGATAATTAATGAAGTGTTTATTCCTGCAGTGCTATATAAACAGCAGATAAAATCGAAATGTTACTTTAGAGAATATGTAACTGAAAATATTCCCATTAGTAACTGTTTCTTCAGATTAATTTGGTAGCACAATGTTTTCCTGTGTTACACAAGCTATAGGACTTGCACAAGGGGCCCCTGGAGGAGAGGTTTTGTGATAGAAAGGCAGAAAAAGAGATAAGTCATCCAAAGAATTCTGCTTCAGTGATGGGATGTTAACCCAGGTCAGTTGAGATGCTGCCTGTATAGTCCAGTGTTGTCAAGAGGAAATCAAATAATAATTCATGTGAAGTGGGCCCATAGTTTCACATGACCAGAAATGGTACAATTCAGCTTGCTGCAAGTACATTTAATTTTGGTGACAAACACAGCACACTAAATCTGTGTCTTGGTCTTCCAGAGAAGTCTTCCCTACTTCATTTTTCTACGGGGATTCAGTGGAAGCCTCCAACTTTGTTCAGTTGGAAAACCACGAGTGCCTTTTCCAGTCTCTCAACTTCACCCTGCAGGTAAAACTGATCCTTATTTTGACTGCTTTCCTGCTTGGCAGCAGATTCTGGGTTTCTATCTATCTCCCTTATTTTGAGTGTGGTATGGGCTTTGGTGTGTGTTTCTGCATCACAGTATGCTTGAAATGCATTCTTGGTTGGATGCCCTATTTATGGCATGCAGGGATGGTGTTTTTCCTTATCTGAATTTATTATAAGAACTGTAAATTGTGCATCTCAATTCCATAGGGATGAAGCTGCTACCATTTTTTTTCTCTTTTACTTATCACATTCTGAGTAAAGAGCTCTAGTTACTCAAGTGCCACATCTTGGATGCACTCACAGGTCCAAAAGAGAGGACTGTTTCTTTTTAGTGATGTGGTCATTGAGCAGAGAAGTGGGCAGCCTTTATCCATGAGAACACCTACCTGTGCAAGGGATTCAGACTTGCTAAATCTCCCTGGTATGAAAATGTTTATAGCATTACTGTTGAGAGTACAGTGCAGGGAAGAGATTGTGACACTAAAAAGGCAGGTGTGGGAAGGTTTCATAAAATATTTTATACCAACTTGGTCTTCTTCAAGTATTATCTGTAGATTAAACTTCACCTGGCAGTTTGATAGCTTCCTGATGTGGCAAAATATATGAATTATATAGGAATATATATATATTCATCTATATTATATATGAAACATATAAAAATAGATTCATTATAACAAACTCTCGTGATGTAACCAAAATGAACTTATCTCACTGCTGTGGCTTTATCAACTTGCAAACACTTCAAATCCTTTCTGACCGCTAGATGGAACTAGGGAATGATAAATCACACAGAGGTGGGGGAATCATTTATTGTGGAAAAAACAGTCTTTTGCCTTTTTTCCCCTTTCTGTTCTCCTAGGCATGAATGCCACTCGGCTCGTAATGAGTACCACATGTCTGCCTCCGTGGACAGACTCTGGTCCAGAGCAATTAAGCCCCCACTGTCATGCAGTGCCCTTAGCTATTTACTGAAAAGGAGTGAAAGCAGGATTTCAGGACATTAAAGCTTTTGTGAACCAGAGTATTAATTCTTGTGATTCTGCTTTCATTCTTGAGGGTTTATAGGTCTTTCCCCCTCTTTCC
>NW_008600893.1:24039-38538 GCF_000691845.1 Merops nubicus
CTCGGCCCCCACAGCCAGCTATTGGTTAAAAACAGATAAAGAACAGATGTACTGGTGCTTTAGCTAGATTAATATTTTCAATGAAACAAAGTGAGAACAGGTAAGGGAGAGAGAATCTTTATATTGACAGAGCCACTGTTTGTCTTGCTCCATCCTCTCATCTCTCATGCACACAATTAGAAGTTGCAAGATGATTTTTTTTTTTCCATAGAGAAGTAGAAAATTATACTGTAAAAAAATCACAGATCTGCTCTCCAGTAACGTGGTAAACCTCATAAATGTGTGTGTCAGAAGGAGAGGGTAGAGTTTCATAATGGGCAAAGCATGGTTAGTATCACTCTTTGCTTAATTGCTTTTAATGATTTGCCTGCCATTTATTAAACGTCTCCAGATGGAGAAAAGTAATAGTTTCTTAACCAAAAAAAAAAAAAAAAAGATGATTTACAAAAATATGGGGCTTCACAGCAGTTTTTCTGTGTGAAAATCTATACCATATCCAATGTTAATAAGGCAACAGATCTATGCATCATTTTCTTTGGGTAACAAGATGTGCAACGAAAATCTTTTCTGTGTTAACTCTTATATCTGATCTGAGTGAGATAATCAAGTTTTTTTTAAATGTCTAACATGAAACATTATGTTTGTATTTCATGCAGCATTTATCATGCTCCATTGTAGTGGGATTTCTTCCCCTGCCTGGAGCCTCAGGGTTTTTGTAAGGATTTGACATTGTGAACTGATTCTCTTTATCAGTCTGGCATTTCTTCAACTATAAACAGTGTCTGAAGAATGCAAACCTGTTGGGTTTAATATTTGTACTTTACAGAAGTAACAACTGATCACTACATCTTTTGATAGTACTGTCTTAGTGTAGATTCAAACTGGCTTCATGTTTTCACTCTCTGCACTTTTATATATATGTGGTTTTAGAAACAACCAGGAAATATTTTTCCTGATTTAAAAAAAAAAAAAATGTAGATAGATGTGACAACTTGTTTTCATTGAAATTTTTCCATAGATTGTTTCTTTTCAGCAAAACCCCACACATTTTGGAATTTTCACTGGATGCCTTTCAGTGTTGGACTGGAAATTCTTGGAGTTTTTGTTGAAAAATTGTGGGGGGTTTGATAGGAAGCCAATGTTTTCCACTAAGAGTTTCATTTAATTGGAAACCCCAGAACTTGAATGGAAGTTGTTCACATGCATTTGCTGGCACCTCACTCAGCAAACCCGCAGTCCAGTAGTCACCATCATCATGACTTTGGCTTCTGCTCCATAAGGAAAACATATGCAGAATATAATGCAGTGGTTACCAGATGGAAATGAGAATGTTAACTGAGACAGCAATATTTCTTACAGTCTTCTGGATGGTGTTACCAAAACAGTCAAAGAATACTAGCAGTGTCTCTGTATGTAAGGTAGAAGTCTCGTGCTGTTTGGATTGAGGACTGGTAATTATCCTGCAGGACTACCTCTCACTTTGATATATGAGCTGTGCCTGAACACTGTTAGATAAGCCAAACCTTTGACTTCATCCTGATACTTGCAAAAGAAACCTTAGTCTGAAGACTTTGAAAAACTTGCATGGTATTTGAATTTTTTCACGTTTACCTAGTACTCCCAGCTCCGCATCCACATTAGTTCCCCATTAACCAGCAGTCATATATGTAATTTTATTTATTTTTTAATACATTTATATGCATAATCTTACAGATTTACAATGCTGGACCAAGCACTCTCCCTGGAGCTTTTCTTGACATCTCATTTCCAAACCGCCTCTCTGCCACTGGAGCTGAAATCTTTCATGTTCAGCAGATGATGGTGAGTACATTATGATCTTTCCTCAGCCCAGAGAGACACTGGGAGCTATCGATGACTGAAATTAAAAAAAAATCCAGCAGAACGAGATGAATCAGTTGGTTTATCAGACAATAAAAGGTTCTTTGTGTCTGTGGCCAGACCACAAGTAGCTGAGCCCCTCCAGCTGCTGCCTGCTGCCCCTCACCTAGGGCAAGCAGCTGGTTGTGTGCTCCTGGCTTCCTCCAATGCAGTGTAAAACTAGGTCAGGCTAATCCTAAAGGAAACGTGGAGAACACTTCCCTGAGTCACACCTCCAAAGAGGATTGAGTCTTAATCAGTCCTCCCTGAATAAATGGTGTATGTGATATCAGCAGGATGTGTTACCAAGCTGACTCACGTTCCCTGTTTTTTTTTTTCTGTGGTTATCTGCACAAACACTAGCTAGGTCTGAGTGTATTATCAGTATCTATTTTTCTATAGTCCATCTTAGAATCTGCTCTTTTTCAGTGTTCTTTTAACAAACGTAAGTACCAGAGAAATGTTTTCTTTCAACACAGCGTTTTTCAAAAGATAATTTTGTGTCAACTACAAAGAAAATCATAATAAATTGTGGTAAAGGAGACACCTTCTTAGATTTCATTTCTAATATTTATGTATTACTTTCAGAGTTTTTGTTAAACCACTAAAATCCCATCATTTATACTGTGGTGGCCAAGAGAGGGAAACCTCACAACTGAGGTAAAAATATTGCTGCAATTCAGAGTAATCTGCCTTTGTGAGATGGAACCAGCTCTTTGGGCTATTTGAAAAGGAGAATTATGTTTTTCTACTTTTCTAGCCCTTTAGCTGAAAAATGTTACCTTCCCTCATATACAGGTAATTGTGTCACTGAAACTGTGTAAATAGAGATCCAATAAGACCTTTCTAAGCAGGTTTCCAAGATGAATTCTTTCTAGGCATTGCTTGTTCTTCTCTGTTGTCTCATCCAGAAGTCTGGGCAAATAATTTTAAACAAGACACTTCTTTTCAATGCTTGAATTAGCTGAATATTACCCACCAAGTGAGGAAGGGCTAATTTCCAGCCATAATTTGGTATTGTTTCTCCACAAGACCCTAAATTACAGTGAGAAGGATTGGATGGACTATGTGGTTTTGAATAACTATTAGAAGAAAAAAAATAAAAAGGCAAAACCCTTAGAACTTGTGCTTAACTTGTTTTTCATTGCTGTTGTACTTCTGATGGCTTACTTAAAGGAGGTCCAGCAAGGTGGTGTGGTCTTGGGCACTGCACTAACAAATACTTGCAGGGCTTGCTTCCCTTTTCTTCAACAACAGGTTGCATTTCCCCCCACATTATTTGTCATCCTTCTTCTACTTTGTGGTTTGTCTTTGTAGACATTTCAAACTGCTGTGGTAAGACATATTTAAACTGGTAGTAGGTATGGTTTTATGAGAGATGTCTGCATGATACACTGACATATGCTGGGGCATTTTGCCTGCTGATTTTGGGTCAAAGATTTATGGCCATAAAATTCGTGGCCAGTAGGAGTCTAATACTTGACTTTTTGAGCATCTCTGACATGTTAATAAATGTTATCCAAGCAAATCCTGTCTGGGATAGTGGTTATCCCTTCTTTACAGATAAATAATTGAAACACCAAATGATTTGCCTGAGGTCACACTGGAAAGTTGTGTCAGAGCCAGGCACTGAACCCATGTCTCCCAAGTCTTGCTCTTGTAACAGGAAAAGCATCCTACTCTCTTTCCTCCTGCCTCTCTCCCACTGAGTTTTTATTGACTGAGAAGAGAACTGAAGTCATGGAGCTTTTATCTTTTCACAGACCAAATATACTTAAACAAACAAACAAACAAAAAACCCTTAAAAGCAGCAGATTGGAATGAACTTTGGGAAATGGGTTAGAACAGCTGTTGTTCAAGAGCATTTTTGTAGAGTGTAGTCATTAAATATTTCAAGATTTTGCTTATTTTGAATCTCCCAGAATCTAGGCTGCAGTAAAGTGATAATATCCTTTCAGACAGTGCAGGTGTTGCTGTAATTATACCTTTATACCTATAATCCAGTCATTCTAGGTATCAGTGTTGCTGGACCTTTGAGAATAGCTGACATTAATACAGAGGATTAGGAATTGTCATTTTTCTGTAACTGAAACTGTTAATGCAGCATTTGGGATTTGCTTACATCATGGTTTTGGTTTTTTTAAAGCTAATAATTCTTTTGCCACTTCTCTGGTATGCAGTACAGCAGTGAAATTTATGAGTGAAAATGCACAGTAAAAGCACTAGACTTTGTCTCAAATGTACATGTACCACAGAAGATAGTGCCAGGAGCTAATTCCTTCGGATTGTGTTGACTGATCTAGTCTTTCAGGCACAAAAAAAAATAATAAAAGGAAGAGGGTCACATATGGCCCACTGGAACTGTCTGTATCTCTGGGAGGTGTTAACAGGAATTATTATCTTGCTGCTCTTAGAGGAAATGACAGCCCTCATGCCTCCTCTCATCCTGTTGCTCTAAGCTTTTGGCTTTACAGCAGAAACTGCCTTAAGATTTTCTTCCAGAAAAATTCAGGTCGCAGAGATGTTTTGATATTTGGAGTTCTGCCTTAGAGATGTTCAGATGCTCTTCAGGGGCTCTTGGGAGTTTCTGCAGCATTTCCCCCAACAAAACCCCAAATATATTCATATACAAGTCAACAGTAAAATCCAGAAGTAAAAAAAAATGGAGAATTGAAAGAAAACTACGAAAAAACCAAACAAACAGCCCACAAGCCCTATCAGAAATTTTGAACCAAAAGGAAGTGCTAGAAATTTTACAAGTCAGTTTAACTAGGGATTTTCACCACTGACATGGATTTTTACATAGTAGATACTTGAATTCTGCAGTGGTAAATGGTATTTTGGAAGCAGATCAGACAAATTTCTTGTTTGGTTTTATGTATTTTTGTATTTGCTTTTTGGCAGAGATTTCAAGCCAGGTTAAAAATGTAACAAAATTAAATACTTTAGCTTGTTGGTAGAAGTGTTGTGATAGGAACAGTGCAGGTGATGACAGAGAAGAACTTCACCCAAGCAGAGTACAGCAGAGTTAGTGTTAACAGAAATGTATATTCTCTAGTCTTCAAGCCATTGATTATCTATTCTTCCACAAAGGAAAACAATGCTCATTATACTTGTGTGTGTTTTGGTTTTGAACTGAAAGATCAGTAATTTCCTTTGGGTATCCAGCTAATTTGGAGGGCAAGAGAAGCACTACTTGACTTGCCAGCCAAGGAGCTGCTTTCCGGGGCATCCAGAAAGATTTTCACAATGGGAGTTCCTACCAAATTAACTGGGGTGTTTCCTGAAGCTGTTGATAAATTAGCAATGTGTCCGGGATTACTCTGGTGCTGGCTTTGTGGAACTGGATCAGATTGTTACCTTCCTGTTTATTTTATTTCCAGGGAAGGTAAACATAATTATGAGGAACGAGGGACGAACAGTTGGAAACCAAGTTGGTCTGTTTGAACTGGAAGCCAACTGCAGTGCAAGCAGATGATCCTCACCCCTCCTCCAGAGAGCCCAAGCTCTGCAGGGCTGCCAAATCATTTAGACTCCAGTCAGACAGTTGTCACCAGAATCCAAAATGCTCTGGACATGAACCAGAGCAAGTGCCATGGGCACTTGTCAGGGTTTGGAAGGAGCTCTTGCTGCTTCTGTTGCATGCACCGTGCAGGCCAGCAAGCACTGATTTTTTTTAAGAGGCTGTTTAGGTGAATCAATACCAAAGATATAAAGAGCTGTGTTATCACTGCTGAGATAAGAATCTTGTTGGAAAGCTGGATGCCTGTGTTGCAAGACAGTCTTATCAAAGTTTGCAGTCTAGGCAATGAAATAAAAGGGAATTCAGAGGAAGGAGGGAGAAGGAAAGAAGCAGCATCCTCAGTTTTCTGATGAGAAACTCCCTCCCTGCATGTAAATTTTTGATACCTACGTGTAGCAATTTCTGGTTTAATAATTGCTAGTAATAGAATATTTTGAAATTATTATGTTTTCTTACTCTAGTATTTAATGAAGAGAGGCATAGAAACAACTGTGGAGAAGCACTTGCTGGTCTCTGCTGTCAAAACAAAAGCCTTCTAGTCTCCCTGAGTTTCCCTATGGATCTAAACTTGGACTTCAAGAATTATCTCTGGAGAGCAAAAAAAAAAGTGGGTTAAACCTCAGCATTGTGAATTCTGCCTCTATTAACCTCGAGTGTGCCAGTTAGCTCAAGCCCCTAGTGCAGTGTTCCCATCACTTTTTGGTTAGGGGGCAAAATAAAAAGTCCTTCTGTTGGAAGGACAAACAGAAGTCCCCCAGTTGTCCTGTTATGCTCAGCATATTCACTTCACATTTGTCTCTTCTGTCTGAGAGGGTGAGACCTGGATTGTGCCTTTAGAATCATAGAATGTCTGGGCTGGAAGGAACCTCCAAAGGTCATCTGGTCCAACCCCCCCTGTCATAAGCAGAGACATCTCCAACTAGATCAGGATACTCAGAGCTTCATCCAGCCTGATCTTGAATGTCTCCAGGGATGGGGCCTCCACCACCTGTCTGGGCACCCTATTCCAGTGGTTTAAGAGGGCTGGTTATCAATAGGATTTAAAAACCAAAGAACAGCTAAATTGGAAATGAGTCAACAGTATGGAGGAGTTGAAGAGAATTCCTTTTCCAGGGTGCCTTTTAAGCTAATGACTGCCTGGGCATGAGACTGTAGTAAAGATTGTCATGTTCAATCAGGAAAACTGTTGGAATAATCATTATCCTCTTACTGTGAAAGTTGAAACAGAGAAAGTAAAATGGAGTCAGTCCCAGAGCCACAAGTCTTTCCTGGCTGATGACAGGTTACACTTTTAAGGCCAGTTTTGTGTAGCACTCATGTCATTTTTCTTCCTGGCATTTGCATGTTAATGTCTAGGAAGATGTTGAGGGGAAGAGTTAAAGCTTGCTGTCCTGTTCCATGAAAGCACCCAGGTTACTTGAGGTTTTTCTTCACTTGTGCAGTGAAAAAGACATCTTTGCAATTATAAAACCTTAAATGTTATTTCTGCTTATTATCTGTGGGTTGTTATCCTCCAACAAAAGAATAAGATGCTTTGGCTGCTGCACTGCTGATGTTTAAACCCATAAGGAAAGGAGGACTCTGGAGGTCATCTGAAGTGCTGGTGTTGCACGAGTGCTCCTTGGAGCATATGTTGAGATTGTCAAGCTTACTGCTGCACACTCCCCTTACAGAGACAAACCTGTGTATCATTAACGTTGTGTAGAAAACCCCTTGTTTGTTGGCAGCCAGGTTTAAAACTGTTTATTTTGTGTCTTTTGAAGTTTCAGCTCTTGACTCTGAAAACATACATACACAGGCCCAGCATGTGAAGATATAAATATTTGCTGATGGTTCTTGATGTAGCAAAATATTTTTCCAGCAGCAGTTTCTGCTGCTGCTTGTTGCCACCATTGATACAAAGACTGTACAGGAACGTTTTGGACTTGCAGCAAGATTTATTTTAGCCCTTTTGTAATAGTCACCCCCCTGTAGTCCCTTCGTTTCAGTTATTGTTATACACACACTGACATACACGTATTTTGGCACCATAATTAAAGGCATAGCTAAGTTGCTGGAGGAAATTATTCATTCCAGGGAGTGTATTGTACAGAAACTTGCTGACCTTCCTGCCTCTTTTGCTTTAATTGCTTTGTTAAGTGACTGTTCCAAAACATTTTGATTAGGCAGTTGGAGATGTTCCGCCCACCCCTGGTCTAGAGCATCTCTGTGATTACAACTGAATCTGTCTTTGCCTGGGAACCCTGTCACTTGCAGGAGAAACTGGTGCATCTGCCTGCTCCCAGGATGGCTCTAAGTGGAGGCAGGAACATTCACCATGGTCCAGCATAGCAGAGCCATCTCTAGACATGGGAAGCAGCACCCCAAAGCAGCTCACAAAGAGCACTCATAAGCATCTTCCTAAGGTCAGCGTGATGAACTGAAGCTCTTTTAGTGAAGAGGAACTTGGCTCTCATTTAAATTTTCATTGTTATACAGGAAAGGGAGCCTGAACATAAAATTAAGCTCTTTCCTGAGTTGTAACCTTAAAATAAATCTAAATGGGGAAAAAAAAATATGATGGCATTTTTGCTTTACAGGAACCATCTGTATCACTGTACAAAAGCTGTGCCTTGGTTAAAGTTCACTGCATTTACACTATTTCAAAATAATCTTTTCATGTGTTGTTGGATATTGCTTTGAGGGTACAGCAGAACTACTTAAGATGGCAGAAAGTTTTTTGTGACTTCCTAGTTTGGATTTTTAGGTAAAACCAAGTGGGGACAAATTTTCTGATATTTTCTTCTTGTTTTGACCAGATCTTCTAGCAATGAGAGTCCTGTAGTATTTGCCTAAGCAGTGGATTTTTTTTTTAAAATGCTAAAGAATCTATTCGTGAAAAACACATTTTGAATGTAAAAAAAATGTCTCTTTCAAAAAAGACTAGTATTATAAAAATCAAGACTCAAAGCACGGGAAAAAATGAACTGTGATCTATGTATTAAATCAGACTGTGGCAACATTTGATCTGTTCACTTGTGGGCTGCTCACAATTACCTTCTGAACTCAAGTAATGAAATTTGTCCACTTAGGTATTGAAGTTTTCCACCACTTTTTCCCCCCAAAAAATGGGACCTGGCAATATGTTGTGGCAGTCTGATCAATATTTTGGGTCAACTGAAAGCATTGCTACTTTATGAACTGCCCATTGTTCCTGTTTTCTCAGCTGAACATGTGAAATTCCAATTTTGGTAAAAGTGGCTGATTTGCATTCTTATAAAAGAGAATTTCAGATAAAGAAAGAAGTCTTTTGAAGTGCATTTGGTATATACATTAGCTCTTATCAGATTCATCAAGGAAACAGGAGGTTTGCTTGTAACCAGTAAACAGGAGTTTTGCTGAGGTATGGGCGAAAACTTACAGTAGACTTTGTAAGCTTCCCAGTCGGAGAGGGAGACTCCTTCTGGTGAAAGAAATTCTGAAGGAAAAAAGACAAAACTCTACAAATAAGGGTTTTATAAAATCTTTTTTTATTTGGTTACTTTTTGAAGGAATGTAGGAATTCACCGTTCTCCCACTAGTTAAGCTGTTCTGCCAAAAAGCAATGAAGGAGGAAATTCAGGAAGGAGCTGATTGATGAATTCTTTTAACATCCATGCCTTTTAAAAATTCTGATTCACAAACTAGCCTTTTTCTTCTACAAATAACATCTGAGATTTGTGGTTAAATGTAATTTGGAAAACAAGAAAGGAAGAGTTAAAACAGTGGTATCTGTGTGTGCAGACTCTAGGTCCCATTTGATGGAAGAAGGGTTTACCCCCCTAAATCTTGTATCAAAGTGGGAATAAGTGTCTTTTGTTGAATCTCTCTCCTGACTTTGAGAGTACATCGTTCCAGTCTTGTGCAAAGTAATGGGTAGTATCAAAAACATCAATAAATCATTCACTGGGGGAATGAGAACCTTGAAGATGTCTTGGAAACAAAGGATGTCTTCTGCCTAACTAAAATTACAACCCTCCATGACCCCTCCCCTCAGGAGACTTTGGTTTTTAATGACTCAGTCTTTGTTTGTACAAGAAATCAGCAATATAACCCTCTTGGAGGTCCTACCTTCAGCTTAGATCTTAGAGCTGATCTTAGATATGTTTCTGATTCATTCAAATACCTGCTTACTGGAACATCCCACCCAAGTTGTGTGAAGCTTGCACAGCCTTTAGAACGTTTCATCCTACCATCATTATGGTTGGACTCGATGATCTTAAAGGTCTTTTCCAACCAAGGTGATTCTGTGATCAACGTAGGCCGTGAGGAAAGGCCAACAATTGGGTAAAGAAAAACCATGGCCTTATTTTATGCACTTATTTTATTCCTATTTTATAGGAAAGGCTGTAGAAGGGGATATGCTGGAGACAGGTAGAACCTAGCTGAAGGATCACTGAACTCCAAATGATGTCATGTGTGTTTTTTTTTTAAATAGAGATATAGCTATTTGCCACCTCATTTGTTGATTAAACATTTTGGAGTTCATTGTCGAGAAAGCAAATGTACCTGTCAGTGACTCTTGGATTTCAACTGTTAAAGGCTGATAAATAAGGAGCACATGAATCTTGGAAATAAACTGGTTTCCAAGTAAAGTGGTGTTCACATGGCCTCCTGGCCAGGTACCTTTTGGATCTGTAGAATACTGTTTTTCCTTCACAGCATTGCTGGTTTTAGTTGATATCTTTCAAGGGTTGTGTAAAATGGGTTAATTTAAAAAAAATTCTTTTCTGTTGTTCCAGTGGCTCTTAAATTTATTGCCAGAATCAACAAAACTGCTCTGATTCAAACATGTTTCTTTATCTGTGAATATTAAACATTTTTTGGCATATGGAGCATGTACTCAGATAACATATTTACATAACTTATTTGTCTACTGTTGAAAGTCTGACCTTGTCTGGAATTTCTTGTTGGTACCCTTTTTTTCTCAGTGTGACATGTTAGATTAACCATGCCTATCAATTCGTCTCTGTTCACCTACTAAAGGGTGAACCAGTATTTTTGAATCAAGAAACATGTATACATTTTTTCCCCTAATATTAGGATGAATGTGCTATGGTTAGCAACAAAGACAAACAAGTGTGCATCTGTTATTTATTATCCAATTTGCAAGCTTGAACCTCTGATTAGGCACTTGTACATAAATAAAACAGTAAAAAAAAAAACAACTAAGAAGAAAGGAGAAATGTTCAACAACTCTCTGGCAGTTATTTCAAGGAGACTTTGGCCAAACTGTCCCTTGGAGCCAGCATACCCCAGGGCTGATGAGAGAGGCATCCATTTGGGAGCTGAACAATGCTAACAGTTTTGTGAAACAACTGACCTGTGTTCAGCCCTTGAGCATGTTTCCTGCAGCTAAAATTACTCTTCCAACTATCTTGTGGCTCATGATGTTTTCCTTGAGCTTGCCCCTGTGCTTTTTCTGTGACCAGACATGGGTTTGGTTCCATCACATGCGCTCACGACTGGATTCCACCTTCACGTGTGCTTTGTGTCAGCTTCATTTTGCTGGCTAATAACTGGTGAAGGTTTAGCTCAAGGGGGAAAATCAGGCTTATTGGAAGAGCCTGGAAACCTTCAGTTCAATAGTTTTAATACTATACTGAATTGTTTTGCGTTAGTGGGAGTCTGTTGTTGTCTATAAGGAATAAGCTGAAGATCCACATTTCCTCGCCTGTTTATCTTGTAGAATGCCAATCATTAAATATGGGATTAACCCTCAGCTTCTCATATTCAGCAGTGCAGCAGGGAGATTGTACTTAATGCTTCATTGGAAGCAACAGCTGGTTTCCTCTTGTTTTTAAGTCTCATTCTTCCAAGAGACTCTCCTATCACATGCACATACTTAACTCCGTGCCAACTGCTAATTTCCACTTTCCTGTGCTTGATCCTCAGCTGACCTTCCCAGTCCTCTGGCTGGAAATTGTATTTTATTTCCCTCTCCCAGGTTGACATTTCGTGCAGGATATGAGGCTCTGTAAAAAAAATTGGAGGGTCTTGCTTTTGATGCATGTTAAACAGGTTGAGGTTAAGTCCTAGAGGGGACCACTGGCTTTCAGTCCACCTGTGAACTTTGTTACAGGCAGTGTGACCTGAACCCCTTAAATATTTGCTGACAAACCCCAACAATTTCTTAAAGGTCCCGGCAGCTTGCTAGAAATTGTCACATTCTGAGAGTAACTCAGATGAATGATGTTACAAGTACCCTGAAGGTGAGGGTCAGAGTAGAAGGAAAATGTGCTGAGGCAGAAGATGTATTATTTCTCCTAGGAACTCCAAACCCCCTAAACCCATGGCTGACCTGGATTAGAAGTGCAAGAAATGGTTCACTGGCAGCCCTGTGTTCCCAGGGGAACATGTGGTGATTGTGCCCCTTGTATTGGTACCACTTTGTTGGGGTGCCAAGCCCAGCCCAAGAATTCTCCTAAAACTCTACACTTGCAGAAATCAGAGAGGGTGATCCTTGTGTATATCATAAATCCAACATGCTATTCCCTTACAATCCTATTAAATATCTTGTTTCTTGGCATGTCACGTTTGTGGAGTGCACACAGGGTTTTAGATCCAACAGCTTCATCCTGAAATGTCCTCCTCCCACTTTTTCTTAAGGGTGGTGTAATCCAAAATGATTACAGTTCATTGCACTTTATGGGTTTGCCCCTGCTCCATAAGACTTTTCAGATATTCCGAGTCTAGTAAAGTTCTCCTGTGGGAATTTCTTCCTCGTTGCAGACAGAGCATTTTTGAAGGATGAAGTAATGTACATACATGCTTTCTCCAGTGCTTACGTTATGTCTCTGAGCAGCTTAGTGCTTTGTGCTGGCAGGGTAACCCATTGTATAGGCTGTCCTCTTTAAATGTTCTCTCCAGCCTATTTATAGGCTCTTTAAGGGGACAACAATTGCCAGTAAGAGAACAGAGCTAGAGACTCACTTGTCTCTGAACATGTGGCTGTTCATGAGTAGGAAGTAGCATAAAGTATATGCACATGTTGAATATAATAGGAGAATATACATCTATATGTTCATGAGCAGTGATTTTCAGTCCCTTAGGTTTTGGATGTCCATCTAGAACTCTATAAAAGGTGGTGAGTTTTAAGTGTGACATAGTTCACCTTCTGGGAGCCAGCCTGTTAGGTGTTTCAGTGAGGCAGCCAACAATAAAGTCTCACTATTGAAAATTGTAGGTGGTTATTCTGGCATCCAGCAATATTCAAGAATGCAATATTCTGAATGCAGGTTCTGCTGGCTTTAATCACCCTGGTATTCCCCCTGTGGAATAGCAGTTTTGGGGTTTTTTTACCTTTCTTTGCCTTAGGGCTGAGAAGTTTGACAAAAGCACCTTTGAACTTGAGATAAAAGCGAGAAAAAAAATAATAAAAATGATGTTTTGATGTAGGTTGTTTTGCAGTCTATGACAAGATGATGCTAGAGGATGAAAACATCTCTACACAGGACAGCCTAGTAAAAAAGAAGCTATTGTTAGTAAAAACTTGTATAGGAAAATTTTATGTTTGTAATGGATATTAGTTTGTCTCAGGTGAAAGTTAAAGACGTTATACAAGGTGGTCAAAACATGCTTCATTCTGATTAGAACAAAGACAAATCACAATAAACACAGCAAATCATAAATTCTTTTGGTTTTATGAACTTTAAGTTTTTATGAACTTTTTTAGAAGTTTTTCATAGAATCATAGAATCATTTAGGTTGGAAGAGACCTCCAAGGTCATCAAGTCCAACCATTAAGCCATTAGGGCTCTAAAGTCCTCTGCTAACACAGATCAGAATCTGTCAGGGCTGGAAGGGACCACAAGGGTCACCCAGTTCCAACCCCTCTGCCATGAGCAGGGACACCTCCCACTAGATCAGGCTGCCCAGAGCCTCATCCAGCCTGGCCTTAAAGACCCCCAGGGATGGGGCCTCAACCCCCTCCCTGGGCAACCCATCCCAGGGTCTCACCACTCTCACGGGGAAGAACTTCTTCCTCACATCCAGCCTGAATCTGCCCACTGCCAGCTTTGCCCCATTCCCCCTAGTCCTGTCATTACTCGATATCCTAAAAAGTCCCTCCCCAGCTTTCTTGTAGGCCCCCCTAAGATACTGGAAGGCCACAATAAGGTCACCTCGGAGCCTTCTCTTCTCCAGACTGAACAGCCCCAACTCTCTCAGCCTGTCCTCGTAGGAGAGCTGCTGCAGCCCTCGGATCATTCTCGTGGCCCTTCTCTGGACACGCTCCAGCAGGTCCACGTCCCTCTTGTAATGGGGGCTCCAGAACTGGATGCAGTACTCCAGGTGGGGGTCTCACCAGATGTTTAGCTTTCTGTCAGAAAACTACTCCCTGAGGAATTTTTCAATTTAGAACTGGAAATCTGAAAATGTAATTTCTTTGCAAAAATATGATTTTTTCTCTTTGATTGGAAAGTTTTTCCAGGAGTTGCAGGCTAGGATGAGTAGTTGGTAGTACTCTAGTTCTGCGTTACAAAACTTTTATGCTGTTACCCTGAAAAAAATCATTATGTATGTGATAGTCTAGATTATATGTGAGAGTGTAAGCTATTGGGTATAGAGAAGAAAAAGTAGAAAATAAGACCTTTGGCATTATTTTTATGCCATTTTTTTCCTGCAATGTAAGCTGTTCAATGAAATCTGCTAGGTCAGGTTAAATATATAACTTCTAGTCATAGAGGAATTTTGTATGGTCAAGAGTGATTTTTTTTTCCCAGGAGTCCTGCTTATAGGAGCTTTATAGGAGTAGTATATAATATAGTATATAATGTAGTATCCACACTCATGGGTGAAAAAACTGAAAACTTGTTCTTAGCAAGCAATACAAGTTTTCAGCCCAGCAGAACTTCAACAAAGGGTGATGACTCTGAAGATGCTGAAAGACCAAAGTGTGCTTCTTTACTAGCATCTTAGTTCAGTCCTTTTTTAAAAGCAAAGCCCCCAGCCCTCCCCACACAAGTTGCTGTGGTTCACATCACACAACCTGAATTCCTTTGGGGGCAAAAGAAACACAAAGGAGCACTCAGAGAGAGCACTGAGCTCTCATTTGTGGCTGCAGCACATTGAGGCTCAGA
>NW_008600894.1:0-253 GCF_000691845.1 Merops nubicus
CACAGTGTCTGGTGGAGTCACTTTGGTTTTCTTTCTCTACCCTAATGAAACTAGGAGGTTGATTTCTTCACCCTTGGTATTTTTTCAAGGTCTTGCTAGGACCCAGAAATAAATTATTTCCTTGTCGTCTAACCTGAGTCCTCTGTGCTTATTTTTTCTTGCATTGTTTCCTCATGCTGCAGTGTCGACGTGATTCTGTGAGCCCCTTCCCAGAGGGACTGGGCTGGCTGCTCTGCTGGCACGGCGGGGCCTG
>NW_008600894.1:317-5697 GCF_000691845.1 Merops nubicus
AACCAGCAGCCAAACCAAACTGTCTGGCTCTTGCAGCACATTCCCGGTGGCAGGACACTGCTGCTCTGGCTTCTTCCTGGTTTTCCTGTTTTTCTTCCTGTTCACATGCACATGAGAAAAAGCTTCTTCAAGACGAGGGTGTTTTTCTGTCTTAATCTAAAGGAAATTATGAAAAAACGGCCTTGGCTTTCTCTGTCTTTGCAGGAGGAGAAAGCGGGGTCGCGCTGTGAGTGGCACGTGCCGGGTGTGTGCTCCAGGCTGGCTGTGGTGCCTGCCTTCCGTGGCTGCTCCCAGCAGGAGCCACCCGGCACTGGGACCGAGGGTCTGCGCTGCCACCGCGGGGTGAAGGTTCCTTGGCGTAGGCACAGCAGCGTTGCCCCTGTGGGAAAGCAGCAGCTACTCAGCCAGGGAGAGGGTCATTGTTCCCTCATCCCACGGAACAGTGGCAGAAAACAGCCTGCCAAGCAACAAAAGAAAGTCAGATGATGCATGCTCATGATCTTCCTTTTCAGCCAACAGAGCTCCCTAGTGTTCTTCAAAAAGTGCATCTTCAGAGTGTCTCTCCTGAAGTCACAGAGAGCCTTGTAGCTGAGCAGCTGATCACTCATGAGCACAGAGCCTGGTCATGTACTTCCCAGCTTCTGTACAGCTGGGCCTTGGCCACGGGTTTGGCAGCTGTCGTGGTGCCAGGGGGCTGGACAGGTACAGCCGTGGGGCAGCACGGGGGGCCGTGCACTACACTTTGGGATGGCTTCAGTGTAGGTCAGCAGGCAGCACAGGCAGAATTCAAACCTCTCCATAAAGCGGCAGGCATTTAAATAACATCTTGCAGACCTCGTTCCAAAACAGGCTTATTGATCCCTGAGGTCTTCAAGCATTCTGTACCCTTCACCATCCCCGTGCCCCCGCTCCCATCCTGCTCCCTTGATTATTCACCAAATGTTAGGGAAGAAGCATCTGGTGACCTTTGACGACGGCAGTTAGTGGAATGCCATAACAGAAGGGAGGAGTCGTGAGGCTGGAGGGTTTTCCAGATGCTCAAGGTGTGCTCAATGACCTCAATGTGCACACTTTTTATTCACAGTCGCAGTGGGTGCCTCTGTAGCTGCCAGCCTTGAGGAGGCCTTTTTGTGAGCATCACCATTAGCTGTCCCCGTGCAGCACGTGCGTCGGCAGCGGGCTCGGCTCTGTGCTCTGCTGGCCCGGGCCTGTCGGCCAGCTGCTGCTTGCTCAGGGCTACTGTGGTTGATGTGTGTTCACACCTCAGGTTTTCAGCCCAGGTCCTTAGAAACGAGAGCTTTCAACTTTGAATTGTGACTTCAGGCACCCAAACAAGCAGCCCAGTTATCTTGGGACTCTGGGGATCAGGTGGCTGGATTGTCCTAGGGACTCCCTGCTGAGAAAGGAAGCACCTCCAGTGAGTGTGCTCCTAACAGAGGAGGTGACAAGTGCCTAGCGTGATGAGCCTGGGCCATGCAGAAGAATTTGCTTCTTGATATTGTGGAGGAATGGAGAGAGCTCAAAGCAACAAATTGCCAACTAGAACCAGACCCTTAACTACAAAAGAGGAGGATTATTGAGCGCTCTGATTACAGAAGCATCTGTGAAGATGTTTTAAGAGCTCCATGCCCCCTCAACACAGACCCTTAGGAGGAAATTTTTCTATAGCAACTTAGGTCTCTTCAGCAGTTGCACAGCAGCCTCTGGCTCCTTGCAGGGCAGGGCAAGGGCAGGCTGATCTCCTTGCTTCTGCAGGAGAGGAAGCTAGTCCTCCCCTGCAGACTGGGGTGCAAGTGGCAGGACTCTCTCAGATCCAGAGGCTGAGCTGGCCAGCTGGGCAAACTCAAGAGCTGTTCTGGTGGCAAGTGTGGAGTGAAGATGCTTCTTCTAGGTCGGTTTCCTCCCATCAGAGGCCGCCCCAAGGGTCTGGAGCAAGAAGCACCGTGGGCCAAGGGCTCCCAGCTCATTAAGACCCCTGGATTTGCCCATGGGGTATGAGGTGATGGGTGCAGAAAGAGCAGTCGCTGGGCAGAGGGGACTCCTCTAGGAGCAAAGCGGGTGCAGGTGAAGGCAGCTGCTGTGTGCTCAGAAGTGGTGTCAGCAGTTGGAACCTGGCTCTGCTCTGCTCTGTGTGCTGATGCCGGCAGCTTCGGGCGTTTCTTGGTCTGAAGGAGGTCTGCAGCCAGCGTCGCGGGAGCGGAGTGTGGCAGCTCCAGTGGTGCAGCTCCAGTGGTGCAGCTCCAGTGGTGCAGCTCCAGTGGTGCTGCATCGTCTGGCGTTTTTGCCAAAGAGCAGCTGCTCCCTGGGTGCCCTGGCACCGGTGGCACTCCCTGTCCTTCCCCAGGGCTCCTGGCCCCTGCGCACGAGTCACCCCTCACCAGCCCCACCGAGGCTGAGCAATGGCCCTCACAACATGGGATGCAGCCCGTGGCAGAAAATGGTGGCATGTGCCACGGTCACATTCTGAACGGGTCCTGCAGGGTCGGTGCCCCCTCGCTGTGGTGGCAGCCAGGAGCTGCAGCTCCGCTCCCAGCAGCGGTCACCTCTGCTGCCTCCGCTCTGAGCCACGGTGAGCTCCAGAAGGCAAGGTGTCCAAGCGTCCTCCAGAGAGTTATTTACAAAAGATGGATGTGATCCGCTGGGATCATTAAAAAGAAATGAAAAAAGGGCAGTGATATCTGCACCCCCAAGAGAAAAATACATCTCTGGTAACTGAGTGCAAGCAAGGCCACGTAAGCCTCCACCTCCCGCTCACATTGGTAATATGCTGCTCGGGAAGGTGATCACTTCTGCCCCCATAGTCTCTGAGGAAGCTGCTCTATTACCAGAAAGCTGAATCCTTTAACCACCCCTGCCATAGCTAATATCACCACTCCCTGCATCCTTCCATTTACCAAGCCCTTGAGCTTTCTTTAGGGTTGGTGTCAGACTCTTGCTGCTCAACATAATCTTGATTTTGCATCTCTGCTCTTTGCTCCGTGCACAGACGGCGTCTCTGTCTTGTTAAGGGTTTCTTGCTGTGCTGTGGTTTGTGCTCTCTCCTTGCTGTGGCTCCACTGCCTCCTGGCCCATCCCGGGAGTGTCTCCAGCATGGTGGAGGTGACCTAGGCTTGTGGTCTGCAGGAGCAGGTATTCCTCCTCACTCACTGAGAGGGACAGGAGCTGAGTTTCCAGACAGCTGTCACAGGTAGGTATTGCCAAAAGCCAGAGATGTTAGGGAGAAGCGAAATCATTGAATTTTACTTGGCCTTTGGAATGTTGCTCTTGGGCAATTTGTCAGTGGGGCTGAAACACCCCCCCTTGTCTCACTGAGCAGACCAGAGCAGCACACTGGAGAACAGGCATTGCAGCTGCCTGCCAGTACACTTCCCACTCAGGATAGTGCTGTGTGGGGCAGGCAGGCTGGCCACACAGGCTGGCCACCGCTGTAAGAGCTGACTCTGCTGGCAGTGGAGTTGGCAGGGTTGTCTGTGTAGTGCATGTGAGAGTTCTGGCTACTGGAAGAGCTTCCTGACTCTCCATGGCAAGTGGAGTTCCCAGGATGGCAGGGCCAGAACATGAAGCTGTCTCTGAGTCCATGCTATAGAACTGGGCTCCTGGCCTGGCTGCTGCCATTGCCCATGGCTCGGCTCCTCGCCCGGCTCGCTCCCTTCTTCACATCCCCTGTGGTGGGTGAGTGCAGGGACTTGTTCCTTCCGTGCTTGTCTGGTACTTTGGATCTCTGGTGTGTGATGTGGTAGTGGAGGGAGGAGGTTGGCTGCTGGGCTGCCTGTTCATGATCGTCTCATTCTATATTGGGCAAGCAGTCAGCAGAAGAGCTACACAGCTGTAGTATCCACACAGCAGAGCAAAAGCAGGGGCCTCCGTGCAGCGATCACACGGACGCAGCTCTGCAAAGGGCCTTATGCCAGCCTGCCTGCATCACTGCCCTCACTGCTGCTGTAGCCCTGGCGGGGTCAGCAGCTGCCATCTGTGTCACAGCACTGGGCAGCAGGGAAGGGTAGGTGTGGGAACCAGAGCCAAGGGCCTCAGCATCTGCCTCTGCTGGGCTGTGCAGCACGGCGTGCTGCCCACCCGCCTCCTCTGCTAGTGCCCCTGCCAGGTGTTTGTGGTTGGGATGCCAAGTAGGTGTTCTTGGACATCCCCCATCTATGGCGAGTGACGGCGAGTGTCTGTGGCTTGGGGATTGTTAACTGCCCCCTGCAGCTACGCTGGAGCTTTGTGGATGTACGTTTTTCATTTGTCTCCATTGCTGCTGTAGAGGAGCTGCTCAGGTGAGCAGGAATCAGTCCAGCTCTTTGCTGGGGGAGCAGAGACCAGCCATTTCAAAGCAGAATGCATCCCCTCAGCCAGTGTTTTAACCGTGGTAATTGGAGAAGTTTTAATCCTTCTTCTGGTGAGGGAAGCACGCATTGCTAACAGAAAGGATCCACCCCGACTTAGCCCCAGATGAGTCAGCCCACAGCAGCTTCCTCCGTGGTCAGAAGTCACTCACCTTTAGCCAGGAACCAGGCAGCTGTTGAAATCTCTCCACATTGCACGCAAATTAGGCATTGAAAATACTCATTACAGCCAACATGACACGCCTTCATTATTCCAGAATAATTGTCTGAAAGGCTCAGCTCGCAGCACAAGCTTGACTTGGTGCAGAAATGTGATAAAAAGAAAACAGGAAGTGCAATCAATGCTTGTAATCCTTTTAAATAAAAAGGTACTTGCTAGTAGCTGCCAACATCTTTAAAAAGCTGTGATTTCCCTGGAGAGAGCCCTTATCAGCTATGACTGCATGTCATTCTGGCTGTCTGTCAATCCATCAGACTTCAGTGCCACTGACATTAAGAAGCCAGGCGTTAAGATTATCACGTTTAGCCATAATGTAGCACAGATTGTGTTGACATTTGGAAAATATTCCACCACAGGAGCCATTTGACTTCAGTACTTTCTTCCCAAAGAAAGAAGTCCTTTTGAAGGCTTTCAGGGAGGGAGCCTGCTCTGCATGCAGGGTGCTGAGTGGCCTTGACAGCCTTCATCGGGGCAAGTGGGAGGGGTGTGGGCGTGTGGGTGCAGTGACCATGAGCAGGAGGGACCCAAGCGCCCAGGGCAGGCCCTGGCTCTGAGGCAGCTCTTGGGTGGAGGAAAGCTCCACACGCTGCCCGTGTCTTTCTCCAGAGCCTTTCTGGAGTCCCGCAAAGCCCCGGCCGCAGGCGTGGCTCGCTTTGGAGCTTCAGCTCCTCGAGCTGCTGCCCAGCCCTGGCCTGCTGCAGGGACTGCTCCCAGGAACGCTGGCGCTCCAGCTCCTTCGCTGCCCCTGGGGCACACTTACCCTTTCCTGAGCTGAGGCTGTCCCCACGCACGCCCTGAGCCGCTGCCGCGCGGCACC
>NW_008600895.1:0-9681 GCF_000691845.1 Merops nubicus
TTTACACGGAACCAGGACACAGGTGAAGGCTGGTGTTGGAGGAGTATGTATATTATATGACACTGGAACTAAAGAGAGAAAAAGGCATGAATAATGGAGTTATATAGAAAGCTCAGAGGATTTTATTTTAATTATGCCTTAGTAATTGTTATGCTGACAAAAGTGTTAGTGTATATGTCACTGTAAAAATTGAAAACAAAAAGTTACAAAGAGTGTTCTTAATATATGTTTACTATCACAGAAAAGTCAGAGGAAGAATCTATTTATTTATTTATCTATCTATCAATCTAGTTATTTTGTCCATGTTTGTTGTACAGCCTTTTAGGTCTAGTAGGCATTATTATCTACTGTTGATATGAGACTAATCAAACCGAAAATTTGTAATTAAAATCTGCAGTTGTGTGACCCAAAATTTATCTTTCCATAAGAATCCATTGAATGGTATACCTGTGGTCAGTTTGGGAATTAGCAACATAACTCAGAATTAATATGACTTTTTTTGTTGTATATTGGCAAAACATGCAGCATGCCCATCAGTGTTAGGAGTGTTGTCGATTCACTTAAGGAGTGCCACACAATCTATAAGAAATATTCTAATTTACAATTGTAAAAGAAAAGAAGGAAACATCCCCATTTTACGCATACCCATTGGTAACTACTAACCAGGAGAAACTGTCTATCTCCTCACAGATACTAGTTGCTGCTTTTGGAGGCAGAAGACAGAAAATTTTCCACATACTTACCGAAACCTCACCAAAGGTTCAACGCTCATTTAATTATTCTTTCCAGTTCTGTTAAACATTTTCTGTCTTGAAAAAATTTGCATTTGCAAACACTCAGGCCTCTGTGTCACTGTTAATTTGAAATCAAATGAAACCTTTTGTTATAGAGTCTGAAATTAATCTGTCTCATGAATTCAAGTTAGTTCTTATGCATTACTTTACCTAGAAATCATTTGGACGCTGTTGTTAGAATCTTGGCATAGTTCGCTACGGTACATTTAATTAGTTTTCAAAAGTGTTGATCCTCCATTTTGAACAACTAACAGACCTGTTACTCACAGTGAAAGAAGGCTTGTCTTGCCGAGCACCTGAAAGAGCTGAGGCTGTGACACCACCTTGTTTACCAGCTCCAGCCACCTGCTTGAAGATGTTCCTGATGCGTCTGCATTCTTTCAGTAACACCTCCTTATCCCTGCTAATAGCAGAATACTTGTGAAATCTCTCCCTAACCCACTCCCATGAAAATGAATCAGGTGATATTTAAAAGCTGAAATATATAATATCTCACTGACCTCAGGATCTCTTGAATGCAAACAACATTCTGGGACCAGTAAGCAATGAGCAGCTGTATCCATGAAACCCATCACCTAATAGAGTTGTTTTTAAGAGAGTGTGTGTCCTCCAGCTTGGGATAAAGCTATAAAAAGATAAAAGCTTTACTCTTGTGATGTTGTAGCTGGATTGATTCCTGCAATGAGTTTCTTATCTTTTAAAAAATAATGCTTGGATATATTTGCCAGGTTTACATGATTGGACACAAAAGTCAGAGCAAAAGTTTTAACTCTCTACCCACTAAACCACTTTAGCATCATCACAAGTACAATAAACAAAGCCCAGATCACTTATTTGTGCACAGAGAGGCAACCATGTACAGAGTCTATGGCCTCCTGTGGTGTGTACACCACCAGGCTGAAGAGCTCAAAACAGCAAAGCAATATTTATTTCCAGGATAAAAGGTGATGATCCAAATGCCAGAAAGCATCCTTCTATTTTAATACTGTGTATAAAATGTCCTGGGACCAATGCTTGCCTCCCATCAGCCACAGATCCATGTTACAACACCTGATCAAAAGAAATTGTTAAAGATTTCTTCACAGAGCTTGAAGTAGGAACATAAAACATCTGCACCATTTTTTTTTTTCCAGCATCCTGGTTGTTAGCTGCACAGTTTGTTAAGAGGTTTAATGTCATACTTATTCTATAAGCTTATGACTTTGTGGCTTTCTACTTTATGTCACTTTAATGCTTCATAAGAATCTGGTCCTGTTGACTCTAACGTAAGTTCTTCTAACCAGTGTGTGTCCACTTTTTAGTCTTTCTAAACAAGTTGAGATTTCTCAAGAATGGCTGATTTAGCTAGTCTTCTAAAGCAAAGCTCTGGATTTCTAAAGCCATTCTTGTAACTGGAAATTCCATTAAACAAATATTTTACTTGTCATATTTTTGTACTGCAGCAGGATGTCTTTAGATATTGAATGCCTAAATGCTGCAGTAGAAGATAGAGGGAATAAAATCTCTTAGAAATGTTATTGTAGGTTTCATTCTCATAACTGGCTTTTTTTCTGGATTTATGCCATTTACTAAACAAATAAGCTAAACTGAATAGTGAGAATACATAAAAAAAAAAAAATTATAGCAGTCTCTTCTGTCTTGTAACATCAGAGTTACTTACTTTGTTTAGCTCTAACTTTCAAATTAATTACCCTATAGTCTGGGAACACTTCAGCTCCATATTAAGAATTAACTAAAGTAAAGGTGAAGAGGAAGGTAAGAAGACTTTGGTATGAAAATAAGGCCTCAGCTTTACCTTTTTCATGACCTGCTAAGCATATGCTAAAATAATTTGTAGAGTTGACCTATACAGAATTCATACATCAGTGTGCAGTTGAACATGGCACTCAGCAGAGC
This sequence comes from Merops nubicus, assembly GCF_000691845.1. NCBI lineage: Eukaryota > Metazoa > Chordata > Aves > Coraciiformes > Meropidae > Merops > Merops nubicus. The sequence goes on from NW_008600895.1 coordinate 2,691, forward strand.
AGTGAGGTCAGGAGTTGGTTAATAGCAGCATAGTCAATAAGACAACAGAGAAAAACACCAATAAGCAAATGGAGAAGTGAAAGCACGAAAATAGAACACATCTGGAGTCAGAAAATCTTTTCTACTTTGGGAATAACAGAAGTTATGCATTGAACTTTATTTGAACCAAGATTTCACACCACAATAGGAGAAGAACAGCAATCACAAAGAAGACTGAAGTGCATGACTCGAAATGAAAGCAACAGAGCATCTCTGAGTCCCTTGGCTACTCAGGTCCTTGCAACAGTGTTGCACTGTGTGGATTGACCTCAACATTTGTTCTGCACTGAGAAAATGAAGTTACTGGATTAAATTGAAGACATGAAATGGCTTTTGCAGTTCTTAATATTTTCCTGAAAAAAATTCCTCATACAATTGTCAATGAAACTTGTAACAGTTAATCGTGGTTTTGCGTGAAGTAATTTCCCCTATCAAAAAAAAAAATTAAAAAGTGGTTGTTTCAAAAGCATACAGAAAAATACCATCTCTGAATACAGTCATCCCAATGAGAACAGATAAAATTTTCACATGAACCATAGTGAATAAAACTTCTTTTTCTTATATTCTAACAGTAGTTGTATTTGAAGACAATTAACCTTTATTTTTTTAAAAAAAATAGAAATGCATAATTTAAACATTTCTATATAATAATGTGTGTTTAATTAATACAAATCATTGAAGCAAGTTGATAAACTTACCTGTTTATTGTGAACCCTACCGTAGGTTTAGTCCATCACTTATTGTCCTCTTAGTGGATGACTGAAGTCACCCATTCTATGAAAAAATTATAATATGGTAGTTTAATAGGGATTAATAAAAATAATGTTCTAATTGTTAATTATAATCTGAAAGCTCTTTTGGGATTGGATGTAGTTTGCAGACATCCTTTATACCCACTTTCATGAATATTTGTTGATGTTATGTTTCATATGCAACTTTGTTCTTAAATTTGTTTTTATGGAGCATTTTTAATCTCTGTGATTTTGTCTTTACTTTCTTTCCTATGTAAATTCTGTTTTAAAGCTTTGTGGCATAGCAGCTGTATTTCCCAACCAGCTTCAGCTTCCTCTCATTCTAGTAAAACCATCTCAATCACTGGTTCATTGGATAAAAGAATTGTCTGTGCTGTAACTAAACCTCCTTTCTTGGGGTTATTATCCCTTATGTGACCTGAAGTCACATAGACTCACTTAATATGGACCAAGAATATTGTAAACTTGAGCATAGGTTCCAAATTGAAAAAAAAAACTAATTTCACAGAATTATTAATTTTTTACACTGTCTTTTTCTCTTGTAAAGCCATTGTCTTCGCTTCTCTTTTCTCGGTTCTTTTTATACTTTCTGTGACACAACAATAGCTTCATTTATGTACAATAACTAAGAAAATAAATTGTAAAAAGAGAAAACAAAAAAAAAAACTCACAATGCCAGACAAGAATATTAAGGTACTGAGTTATGTATAATACAAAATGTCTTTTGACTGAAAAATAACTTTTAGGTTTCATGTTTGCTAGTTTTCATTTAATTTTTTTTCTTTTTTTTTTTTATTTAGGCCATGTTTTAACTGTTGTAAATGTAATATAAAGAACATTGCCTATGCTTTAAAGAAATTAAAATTCCGTGATAGAAAAGAAGAAAACTGAATGTCTGGTAAGTGAGAAGTCCTAACATCCACAATCTTTTCTAAGTGACGTTTCAGATTTCATATGGAGAAAAAATTCCAGAGCATTTTTACTCAGAAACAATGAAACAGCTTGAGATTTTGTTTCAAAATGTATGATTGGGACTCTATAAGTTAATCATCGAATAATTAAGATTGGAAAAGGTATCTAAGATCATCACGTCCCACCACGACCCAACACTACCATGACCACTAAATCCATTCTCCTGTCTGTCAAATAATGAAGTAAATAGAAATACAGAAATGCAGCTGAAGAGAAAAAAAATTGAGTAGTGGAGTTTATGACCTTTGCTTAGGTTGATAAATTATAGAAATGACAGATTAAGAAAACTGTTAGCAAGCAAGACAATTCATCAACCAAGAACGAACACATTATAATTACTTTACCATAAATACCTATGTTGGACCATACTGTCCTGAAGATGTTTAGACACAGACTTTTTCATTCTGTTCCACAATTTTCTATTTTGAATTATTTGTATCAGAAATTTGACATATAACTAAAAGCAAGCTTGTCTTGATGAGGATTGCCATGGATATGTGTGTCATATGCTTCATCAAATATTTCAGTTGTAATAAAACTACTTTAACATATTCCCATCTTTTCAGGACAGTGCGAAAATATTATAACTATTATAATTAATATGAAACTGAGGAGCAGCTATTTCTGGTTTGATTCTTATCATCTTTGTAAAGTGGTAAAAAATGTGTATAATGATAAATTTGGAAGCAGAAGATAAAGCTCTCAGGCATAGCATGAAATATTTTTTTTTATTTTCATGTAATAAGTATAATTATATATTCTGTGAAAGAATACACAATGAAGTGATCATGTATAAGTAATTTAATTCTGTAGATTCATTAATTGCTGTATTATTAATTTCTTTCTTTACACTGTAGCAGTATAGGTAATTGCAGCAGTATAAATAATTGTATCAAAACACTTAATCATATTTTTCTGAATATTTTCTATTTTGAATCACTGATCACACAGGTTGCTAAAGCAGATATCCAATTAGGCATGCTTTCCCCCTATTCTTTCAGCTTTTACGGTGTTAATATTTACATCTTTAAGTTATGCAAAAGCCTATATTTTAAAAAGAAAAAGAAATATTTTTAATTATAAACCACTTAATGGGGCTGACTATTCATCATGTTTTCTGAAAATCAAAGTCCCAGGGGTCTCCATAGCTGATCTTTGTGTCTAGGAAAGCACCAGCTGTAGAAATAAAATTTGGAAGAGGGAAAAGAGGTGAAAGAAAAAAAAAAAAAAGTTACTCCACAAGGTAAAAGTATTGGATGCAATCAGAGTGAGAGCCTGGGAGGACCGCTAGGCAGATCTGGTTCATCTTCTAGAGAAAGACAGGATCAGTGTTCCATAAGCCATTTGTGACAGGAGTTAATGTAAGTTGTTCATAAAAACTTGTCTCCACATTTCCTAGCATTCATAATGTTCCATTCCAGAAAGTTTTCCTGATGTCTGCTATAAACCTCACTTGCTACAGATGAAGACTTCTACTTTCATAGAAGGATTTTCCCTTTCCCCACACAGCTTCTTTTTACATAGTTGAAACTGTAGTCACCAGGCTCTCCTCCCTGAATTACAATGTCCACAGTCTGTCTTATGGTTTAGATCAGGTTCTTCTTGTTTGTTTGTTTGTTTTTTCCCTCCAGCTTCGATCAGTGGCCCATTTCTTAAAGCACAGCACCAAAATCTGAACAAAGTATTCTAACTGAAGCTTTATCAATAATGCCTTGAGCAGAAAGAGTGCTTGACACATTGGCAATAATCTCATACCTGTTTATCACAGTGTAATGTCACTCATGATTATTTTAGATTCATCTTCATTTCCAGATGTGCTTTTGCAGTTTGGTTGCCTAGACGTATAATTCCTGTTCTATATTTTCAGACCTGATTGTCCTTAGCTGTATATAAAAGCCTGGTGTTTCTCCTTAGCAAACTGTATTATTTTTCTTAATAACTTCTCCAGCTTCTCAAGGTCATTTTTTCTTTTAATTCTCTCCTGGAGCAAGTTTATAGTTCCTGTCAGCTTAATGCCAATTCAGATTTAAGAAATAGTACTTTCTTCCTTTTTTTGTGTATGTACTTTGCTTATGCACATAACACTCTGTATTAGTTAATTGCACATTTATCTTAATTATGTATAGAACTCCAATTAATGTTTAATGCACTACCTAGGAATCAAATGAAGCATTCTGTATGTCACAAGAAAAAAGATGCAACTAAAAAGTAATAAATTGTGCATTATGTATTAACACCTAATCCAGCATAATTTAACTTTTGGTAGTAAGGACTACCTAAACAAGGAATCTGCCAAATGAAGACCTTGAGTTTCCTATCTGTTAATTTCAAAGTCCTCAAAACTTCCCTAGAGAGGACAAGGCTTTGGGGAGACCTTATAGTGTCCTTCCAGTACTGAAAGGGGGCCTATAGAATAGAGGAAGGGAATCTTATGTTTGTAGTGACAGGACAAGGGGTAATGGCTAGAAAAAGGCAGATTTAGGTTAGACGTTATGAAAAAGTTCTTCAATATGAGGGTGATAGACCACTGGAATAGGTTGCCCAGATAGGTGGTGGAGGCCCCATTCCTGGGGACACTCAAGATCAGGCTGGATGAGGCTCTGAGTAGCTTGATCTAGTTGAAGATGTCCCTGCTTATTGCAAGAGGATTGGACTTGATGACCTTTGGAGGTCCCTCCCAGCCCAGACATTCTATGATTCTTATCAGAGATTGTAATGATAGGACAAGTAGTAACAGTTTTGAACTGAAAGAGGGTAGATTTAGATATAAGGAAGAAATTCCTTACTATGAGGGTAGTGAGACACTAAAATATGTTGCCCAAGGACGTTGTGGTTGTCCCCTCCCTGGAAGTGTTCAAGGCGAGGCTGGATGGGTCTTTGAGTAACCTGGTCTAGTGGAAGGTGTCCCTGCCCGTGGGAGGGGAGTTGGAACTAATTTATCTTTAAGGTCCCTTCAAAACCAAACCGTTCTGTGATTCTGTTCTATGAAAATGCTTTTATCCGCATTTTAGAGGGTAGAGGCAAGATACGGTATATATTGCTTTTTTAATATATTACTTTCCCAAAATTTTTCCACCTTATTTAGGATTAAGCCATCCATGCATTTCAAAACATAAGAGTACATAAAGTATCAGAATGTTTCATCTGTAATGAAGGAAAGAAAATTATATATGTTTATGGATTAACATTGACTTCTAAATCAGTCAGGAGCTGTCACTGAACATGCAATATTGAGAGAACAGAATCATTATTTAGCATATATCTGTTATACATGGAAGGAATTATTTCATTCTTTCTCCTTAGCTACAGGGCTAGCATGCATTGCCAGATAAAAACTTCTTGCAATATTTGCAAATTAGGACATGAATAATTAAAAGTGTTTGGGTTCACTGGGGAGATGGTATAGAACTTATTCAATCATCTGCAATGAAATGTAAGTATATTTCCTTCATGTGCTGCATAAATATTTGATTAACCACTGTGCAAAGCATTAGTAAAGCATCTGCTCAGCATGAGACTGAAAACTGGTCGACACCAGTAAATAAAAGGAATAAACTCCGCCCAGTGGGAAATGTCAAATGCAGCTTTTAAAATTTCATTCTTTGATATTCTGATCTATTGAGTTGAAAGGAATAGGAAAATAAGCATTTAGGATGACAGAACTGAAACAAAAAGATGTAGGCACTTGTATTACATGTTATAGTGATGTGTGAACTCTGGTGTTTTGTCATCATATGGTTAATTTGGAATTCATATTTCTTTGTCACCTTTGTGAATCACCACACTACCAGAGTAAAACCCCATGTTTGTGTTCTGAAAAGATGTTCCCAACTTGGTGAGATATAATTTGTAATTAAAGTACCACAGGTAATTTTTCATTGATTAGAGGGTGTGATGGTCCAGTGGATTTAGAGTTGATGTCTCAAACATTCACTAAAGAAGTTTGTTCAGAGTTGAATCCAGGGGCCCGCTTTTGTGGTAATGCCAAGGTTGCAGGAGCAGGAAGACGCAGTCAAAGCTGCAGAAGTTGTGGGGCACCTTTCTCACCCCAGGCTTCCCTGTCCCGAGGAACCAGTGCTGAGAGGAAAGCACAGACTGCATGACAGCCCACAGTCTCATTTCAGGAAGATTCTGGAAGCACAGGCTGTACATGATAGCTAATTGGCATAAGGGTCCGAATGCTCGCCCAGAGAAGGAGGAGTAAGGCTGCCTATATGAGGGGGGAATCGGAGCCCCAGGCAGCACCGCCCCTCCCCAGGGACCTTCATAGCTCAGACCAGTGTTGGACTCAGGACTGGTGAAAATTTTCTTTTCTTCTTTTTCTTTCTCTGTCTCTTTCCATCTCTATTTTCTTCTCTCCTAACATACACTGTTATATAATGTAAGGTTTGAACTGCTAGTTATTGCAAGGTTTGAACACATAGCATTTTGCCAATACTGTTGTGATCACCTGAAATAATTATCATGATGATACTGTTGTGAACACCTAAATGTTTTCTTATCACACCAATATTTTTATTATCAAATAAATTACTGTTTTAAGGAATTGGCGGATCCCTGATATCTCTTCACCTTAATCCTGACCTGGGAATTAGTGAACTCAAGTCATCATCCTGACTACATGGAAAATGACAGAGAGTTACATAGCTTGGACCTAATAATTTGTGCAAACTGATATTCACCATCTCTGTTGTATTTGCAGAGATGTGGATAGTCCCTATTAACTGTTATTGTTCCTAAGAGCCTTTAAGAAGTAGTAATTTTATGGGTGTTTTGCGAATAAAAAATCATCAAACATTAAATCCTTTCTAATATTGAAGTAGAACCTTCAGATTTTTAAAAACTCCAGAATTGTTTGACTCCAGATTTTTCTTCTTCATTTCCAGAAATAAGAAAGGCTAAGAATAGCTTTGAAAAACAGGATTCAGTGTTTCAAATGTGTGAAAAGAAGTGATAGTGCTAGGAACTGAAAAAAAAAATATAAGCAAAACTATTTCCTAGAGATTTTCACCCCAATATTACAGCCTAAAGAATCTGAGAGATTAAGTAATTCTGGAAAATCAAGATATTCTTGATGAGAAAAAAAAACAAACCAAAACAAAAAACAAACAAACAAACAAAAACAAAACAAAACAAAACAAAACAAACAAAAAAAAAAAACAAAAAACAAAAAAACAAAAACAAAAACAAAAAAAAAAAAAAAAAAAAAAAAAAAAAAAAAAAAAACA
>NW_008600895.1:9707-16506 GCF_000691845.1 Merops nubicus
CCTGCTGATCATTGCTACAGGTTTGAGAGTCCTGTCATCTCCATGATGTTCAGTAAAAAAGCAGGAAGGTAAGCTGATATATTTGTCAAAATGCAGCTCCTGAACTTGTAGATACAGGACAACAGAAAGAAGCAGTTATTCTGCTCTAAGTAATTCTTCAAGAAATGAACAATATCCATATTAGTGTCATTAGGATTTTGACTGTTAATGGATATAGTGAGATTACAGCACTATATATTTGCCTGTGGGACATCATATATTGAGACACTCCTTTTTATTGCTCTCTCTCCAGCTCAAATCAATCTGTAAGACTCGTATAAAAGATATCTTTAAATGACTTTGCTTCCCTATATTAAGCTGACAACCTAAAAAAGGCAATTTTGCCTAATAGAAACTATGCTATTTGTCATATGAATTTTCACCTCTTTGTGAAATTGGCAAAGTAAAAGCTCATGACTTTTCAATACTTGTCTTCATTCTGTCATGTTATTATTGAGTTATATTCAATTAATTGATCTAACGGAGCGTAACTCAATTGAATGTATGTTTCATATATTTTGTAATATTGCCAAAAATATCAAATTTATGAATCAAATTAACCCAATTGAATTACCTCATTTGTTTTAAGAAGAGGTTATATGTTTGAATATGGTCTGTTTAATATATTACACTGAATTCTTCACTCATGAATTAGAGAACAGTGAAAGAAGAAAAAAAATCAAAGAGTGAAAAAAGACTGAATTCTCTTCAGAAGTTTTTTCTCCAGTGTGTACAGAGTCTTAAGTAAGAGCTGAGAATGAAAATTTATTGCGGAAGCATGGAAACTTTCTTTTCTGATTTTTGCTTACCTAAAGTGAAGTTATTCTGTAGGTCTATTCCAATTGTATTTTGTGTTTATTTTTGGTCTCCCAAATGATCCTAGAGGTTTTGTATAATGTACAATTGCAGCTGTAACTCGATGTAATATGAATAAATGATGAAATATCTGGGATGGTAAAAATATAAAGCCCTTTGTACTGTTTTCAGCTTAGGAAATCTCTTTTGATATATAGTGTGATATTCTGACCCCATATTATTTATGCAATTCATTGAAGAAGAAATTGATTTCTACAAGCTTCTAGCCCATGAAACCTTCATGAGAACAGTGTATGATATAATAAAAGAGGAAAACAAAAGTTTTAAAAACCTCTGTTTGGCAGTCAGCAGCTAAGGAATACAATAGTAAAGATTCTAAACCATAGCCTCCTTCCCTGAATATTTTTTGGTTTCCACAAAATATATCACCACATATGACATATTCAATAACTTCCAGACACACCCAAAGGTGTGTCTGCACACATTTGTTTTAAGCAAGATGAAGCAATTTCCTTTATCCTCTAAACTTATGTTGTAATTGTACCTGACATACTAAAATTGCTGGCCTTGCACTGTTTATCCTTGAATATCTCCACTTCTCAGCCACATCCAGTTTGTCTCAACCATTCTGTGGTGTCTTCACATGTCTGCCCAGGAAACGGGAAACAAAAAAAGACGTAATGGAAACAAAGCCTAAACTCCCTGCCTATCTCACTTTAACAATTTAAAATTAATGTAAGCTTCCACACCTTTATAAAGATCCTGAGCACTTTCTAATTTCTATTCTTCAGTATATTTGATTGTAATACCAAACAAAAAAAATGTTCAAAAAGAAACTAAGATAGACAGTATATTTAAAAAGATGATGTCTAGAATAAAAAGCCTTAACCACTGCAAAATGAAAAATAAAACAGAAACAATGCAAATACATTTTTTTTAAAACAAGTTAAATATGATATGGAAACAAAACTGTATTAAGATAAAGTTATTTTAAAAACATTATTTTGAAGATAAAATCAAGCTGCAGGGGTTTTGAATGCAGTAATTTCACAATCTACTTTGAAAGGGTTTCTTAAATCAGCATTAAATGTTCCAATTCTCTAATGAAAACGTTTAGATTTTATCTTTTAAAATACATTTTTAAGTACCTCTCCTATATGACAGTTCAAAATGTCTACTTTTTATTACAGAATGGAATAAAAAAAATACTTTAATATATTTAATCAAAGAGTAATTCTGAATTTGAACTAACATATATTCTGTCAATTGTTTTGTAATTATTTTGGCTGTATAGTGTAATTCACTGGCTTGTTTAATCACTTTGATAGTCTCTTGATTTTATTTCTGGTGGTTTATTTTATTTCAGTTTCTTTCAGTACATTAATTGCTGTACCTTCTCTTCCACACATTTCAAATCTCCCTGACCATGTTCTCACTTATGACAATCCTTCTTCTTTTCCTGTCCAATCATGATACTAAGAATTAAGGTTCCAAGCATGAGAAATTTAGGTTCCACATCAGAGAATAAGAGTGCCAGTGGTCCACAGGCACCAACGTTGCCTATGTATGGGAAATACTAATTGGCAGGTAAAGGATGTTGCAAACAAAACCATGACGCTTATGGGCACCAAGTTCCTGAACAGTTAGGTAAAGCTTCTGTGGGCTTCCTGATAGCAAGTGTAGCTAGTAAAGTGCCTGAGCCTTTCTGTAGATTTTTCTGCTTGTGTCACCCTTCCCTTCCCTTCCCTTCCCTTCCCTTCCCTTCCCTTCCCTTCCCTTCCCTTCCCTTCCCTTCCCTTCCCTTTCCCTCCCCTCCCATGGTTGAAGGCTTTCTCACCCACTGCTCCACAGGCTCTCATGTTTCTCCTTTTATCTTCACTTTTATGTTCAGCCATTATCTATTGCAGCCTACCTAAGACTGTGTAATGCATCCAGCATGATTTCTGTAATTCTTCTCCTTAGAAAGCACCTCTTTTCTCTTTGTTTATAGCCTTTGAAACTCTCACTTCACTGATTTCCACCCCTAGCATCTCAGCTCCCCTCCATACAGCTTTCCCACCTGTTAACATGTCATTCACCATCCTTTTTGATTTCACCTTGTTTTGTCATTTTACTTTACCTATATGCCAAGATTGCAGCTGACCTGAGCATATAGTTTCTGTTCTCCTTTGTTACTTGTTCTTCTGATCCACATTATTATAATAATAATACTGTAACAAACTTTACGGATGTATTGGAAAACACATAAGCAAATAAGCTCTATTCACTCTACCTCAAATAAAGGCTTCTCATCAGATAAAAGAATAAATCATGTCCTTGTGAAAAAAAAAAAAAAAAAAAAAGTCATATTTAATATTATACTTTGGTAAGATATGCCTTCTAAAATATTTACAGAAGTAGGTTAAAAATTAACCTAACAACCCTCAATTACAGTATAGCAAGTACAGCACTTGTAAAAATATTACCAGAAAATGGAACATTGTACAGATGCACAAAACAGAGCTCAAAACCAGTATTTTTTGTATGTGCGCTATAAAAAGTACCATATCTAATGATTCAATCCTCTGCTGTGCAGAGTGCCTCCTGGAGTGTGCCAAGTGCCTTCGACTCCTAAGTCTTTCTGTCTCTCTCCAGAAGCATTGGAAAATTGAGCTATAAAACAGTAAGTTACTTCTTTATAAAATAATGCTTTCCATCTGACTTGAAGAGAAATCTTTTAAAGAAGGAATGAAAGCTACTGCTGAGACATTCTTGACAGAAAAGCAAGTTGATTCAAGTGGCCAGTTCTTATATTTTTGTGATAACAATTCATCAAATCTTTGTAATCAAAAATGATGGAAAAGGAAATAAAAGGGAAAAATACATGGCAGCTAAATGGATCTTTGAACCAACCCCAGACTTCATGAAGTTTGACAAGGTGTGAAAGTTTGATATTTTATAGCTCTTAAAAAAGACTTCTTCTATATACTGAAAGCCATTGTTTCCATAATGTTGATTTTGTAGAAGGCTATCTCATTTTGTGGTTTCCAGATAACATTTTATGGTGGTCTGTCACTCTCAATTTCATCTTTAATGTCATGTTATGTTACTTTCCAAATTTCATAATAGAAATGGTTGAACAGGAAATAACAGAGAGAACTCAAACAGTAATCTTCAGCTGTATGAGACTGGGCTATCTGGCGTGGTGCAGACACTTGCCACCCAACTACTGGCAGCCCTTATGCTGGCTTGCCATGCTTAAAACTCCCAAGGATTGGAGTGAAAAGCCTAGTTTGAGAGGAAGACATCCATCACCACATCAATTCTCTGTGTAGGAAATAGGAAATGAAGAGAAAGGGGATTAGCAGGCAGAATATATCCCTTAGGGTAGGACAACGTGCCCAGAGTCCTGAGTACCATAGTTCCTTTTTAGGGCATTGTATATACACACATTACTTCACAGATATCAAAATCCTAGCCTCAAAGTCTTACTCCTGGAAGATAAGCCATTTATTTTCTCTTATTATATGCCATCTTCATGAAAGCAATTGTAACCCAGAGAGCAGAGAAGGAGGAACATATCATCAAGAAACATGAAAAAAAAAAAAAAAAGCCAAATCCCTAAAACAATTTTCCTGTATGCTTTGGAATCTATCAAATTGTAAATGCCAGTTATTTGCTGCAGACATATACTTCTAAAAAGTATGGAAAATGAAAGCTTAACCACTGTATATGCTCTGATCTGTTCTGATAATTTCCTTTACTGGACCTAGTTCTGCTTGATTTCTGCTAATGTTTATCTCAATTGAATACTTTCTGGCCTTTAAAACTTTACTTTCTTTTTTGAACACAGTAATTTTCCCATTCTTTTTTGATGTATTGCTTAATCCTAACACCATTTTAATGACCAGAATTCTTCTGTGTGATTTCCAGCACTTCCCCACCCAGGTCTTGGTATATGTTCCAGATAATATTGTATCTTCAGCCTTACAGGTGTTTTTAAAGGTAAGGTAGCTCACAGTTTCCCACTATTCCTACAAATATTTAGTTTTAATAATATTAAAAATAGTTATATTTGTAGAAACTGAATTGCATATAACAAATTTTTTACAGATTTCAGCAGTCTTGAAGTAGAATATCCATAATTCTTGAACAGTGCAATTTTCAATATCCAGGAGAGCACTTAGCTCTCTAGCTTAATCCAAAGTGAAGATCATACTACAAGATGATTTTAATGCAGGATACAATGTAAGCCAGAAGATACAATACAAAGAGAGAAGGCACAGTTAGGCACAGTTGCAGTCCAACTATTGGGGAAAAAAAAAAAAAATTTTGACCTTCGCTGACAGGCATCTACTTATCCAAAAATATAACACCTACAGGAAACCTTTCTGTTTTCTTTAGAAATATCCTCTTGCTTCTCATATAGAGATGAACAAAACTTTGCTGAGTATGACATTTCATTATTAAATACCCTATTTTCCCAGAGCCCGTTCTGCCCGTCAGGCTATATTTTTCATTATATTTCAGCCATTTGTCTAGACTTGGCTTTCTTGTACATAAATTTTGTAAAACCAGAAGAAACTTTTTTACTCTCAGCAGAAGCCTGAAAATCCTGAGAAACTAGTGATATGGTGAGCAGAAATCTTGAGCTAACAAACTTTTCTGTGTGAAAAAGGTTGTTCATATTTTAACAAGCCTTTATTTAAAATATATGTAACTTTGGATAAGGATACGAGTATGAAACTGAATGCTTTTCATTCTCATGGAGGGGCAGTCCCAAGGGGATCCCGTAGCACTTTATATAAGATTTCACTCTATAGTTCTTTGTTTGGGGAATAAAAATGTTCACTTTTTTTTTGTTTTCATTGAATGAAATATAGGTCCTGGGTTTTTCTGTACCAGAGTGAAAGTGGGCATTAGTTTAAATGGAAGCTTCCTATTGGCATACCAAATGTGCAGCTAGCTCCTTATAAAGTACACATATTGGAGATTTAGTATCTTAAGCCTTTCAATCTTTAATTAACAAGCAACAGAAATTAAATAATAGGTCACTTAAAAGTCACAGGAACAACACGTAATAAAAACAAACAAACAAACAAACAAACAAACCTGGCACATATTATTAGCTAAGATAATTTAATCTTTCAAAAATTGAAAAATATACCACCCACAGCTCCTTACTCCAGCAGTGCTTTGGAAATGTTTAGCTTGATAAATTATATCATACCCTTTATTAGGGTTGAAAATAGCAAAACCATTATCATATAATAACAAGTTAGCTTTGAAGATAAATCATTCGTAATGGTTTTCCAATATATGCCACTTCTTTGTTTCTAATAGAGAAAAGTATCACACTAATATATGTGCTACATTTTTTGTTTTGCCTTTGTAATTAACATGATAAAGTAGTATGTGATATTCTGTGATTGTCTAAGGATTTATAGATCAAAAGGTATTCTAGAGGTAATTGTTGAGTAATTTATAATCCATGGACTTTGCAGGCCTTATGCCCAAAAAAGAAGAGAAAATGAACTAAACATAGTAGATAATACTAAAGATTATGATTTGAGAGTTCTCTTTCTCATTTAACTGAAGGCAGATGTTGCATGTTTCTCTGCTCTCAAAGAGTACTTTGGGGTATAAAAAGAGAAATTTTAATAAGGGACTTGAAAGCAGTACAGCAAAGACATAAAAGGATAAAGTAATCATCACAAGCCAAAATATACTTAGAGGAATTCCACATTTTATTGACAGGTGTGTCACCTCTGTAGAAGGAATGGCTAGGATTGTTCAACCTAGGATGAAGGTGATGGAAAGAAGGTATGAGAGATCAATAAAATCACTGTCCCTTTCATTTCTGGCCCAGCGGCTTTCTGAGCCACACATCACAGAAGGCTCAGAGAAAATTCCAGTGGGAAAAATCACTCTTTGCCATCTGATCTTCTCTGAGCACTTCCTGCTG
>NW_008600895.1:16537-32164 GCF_000691845.1 Merops nubicus
AGCTATCAAAGGCTGGGGTTGACCTTCTGACCCATATGTGTACTCTTAAACAAATGCTTATTTAAAGACATATGAGCAGCAGTATATTGTGTATTAAAAATCACAGCATGAAAATAACCTCTAATTTATTAATTTCATCTATGGAGGAATAGCAGGGGAAGAGAGGCAATGTATCATATAACTCTAATCCCACATTTATAGTGAATTCTCCAATAAATTTGTTTCATTCTTATCCTCAGGTCCCTTTTAACATTTTATGCATAAACACCTTTCTAACCAACGCTTCTATGAATGTTAAAATGTTTAGTTTTCCTCAGATTAATCTCTGAAGAATAAATATATAATATTATGTAATACAAATCTATCATTAGTTATGTGCTATTCATACTCATCTCCCTCACAGTGACTTGATGAAATAAAGTGTTGAGTATATCATGAAGACAGTCCATCCAAAATAAGCTACTTATACCCAGCAAGAACCAATGGCTGTAAAAAGTTACTAATGGTTGCACACCATTTTGTGTGAAAACTAACAAGATTGGTTATTCCTCATAATGACTAGAGATGCTACTGAATTGTTTGCTCGTCACCATCTGTCAGGCTGAGGGCTGACCAATTAAGAACAAAAAGGTTCTTAATTTAGTAATTTAGTACAGAAAAATTTAAATTTAGAAATTTAGTACAGCTCTTCTTGGAAGTTCAAACACAGGTACACATAATGTACATACATATTGCCTCATGTAGGCAACAAACCCAAGAAATCATTGTTGATTGCCATTGGTGAAGCTTCCCTCCACACATCAAACCATTTTTTTTTCTTTTTTTCTGACATATTTTCTTCTTACTTGGCTCAAGCAAAAAGATTCCTGGGATTGTGAAAGAGACTCTAACGCACCATGTCACCAGTTCCAAACTATCATGGAAAATACATGTAAACAACTGCTATTACAGGATTATTATCTGACTACTTTCTTTGCCTAGTGTGTTTACGATTTTAAAAAAGTAAAATAAAAAAATAATGAAGTGGCAGAATGTAGAGCATGTAGAGAAATCCCTTTCTTATGTCAAAATCTGTTTTGAAAAGAGACAGTAAAAGTGGCATGTTGTCTTATATCTGACAATACCGTAACATCTGAAAGAATTTTTTGCAAATGGAGTTAAAATATAAAAGTAATTTCTTTCCACAGCAGGCAGACATACTTCTTATTCAGAGCTTTAGAACTCCTGGAAAGTAGGTGCTGTACAAAAGAAGAAAATAGAAGCAATCTCAGAAAGGCTGGCTTGAAATGTATGCAGTTTTCTTTTTTCAATCATCTGTGTTTAAACTCACACTCCATGAAGTGCTTTGGTCTTGAAATCAGCATGACTTGTGGGGCAGTGAGGGTAAAATAAATATGAAAATAAGGTGCTCCTAGAAATGACTGCACAGTATAATAGATTTCAATGTTAAAAAGCTTGTCTCAGTATTCAGACAAAATTTTCTTACCCTTAGTTTCATCCTGTTATTCCTGTTGAGAGTCCAGCTTCTCTAACTATGGATTATATTGCTAGTAATACAATCATTAATCCCTGTAAAAATGTATTCCAAATATATGTCTTCAGGAAGCAACAGTGGGTGGTCAAATATTGTTTCAAGATATAGTCATTAGTAATTTTGTGGATCATTATTAGCCATTAGGTTGTGAGTATGAAAGTTGGTGTCATTTTCTAAACAAGAATTTTATATTTCTTTTTAAGAGGTTCATCTTTAGTTACATCAGTCACCTTTGATAGCATTTTATAATTAATTGTATTTTTAGTGGAGAAAGAAAAAGGGTGAAAATATTAGAAAGAAATAACTGAATGACTCTATGCTGTTAATAAATTATTAATCAGAACCTGATGAAGTATCTTTCTGATATAAATCTCTACAATGGTGCTTTCGCTGAGTAAAGAGCAACTTTGCCTTTTATTACTTTAGGTCTATAAATCTAGTGATGTTGTCTCTATAGTTAGCATAAATCTTCTCTAATGAAGGTGGCAAAGTGTCAGGTAATAAGCTCATTTTGCTTCTACTGTCACTTACTAGTCATTTTCCTTATTAGCTATTGCCAGTATTCATGGTGGTGCAAGACATCAACACTGAGGCCAAGTAAGATGAACGTCCTTCATCTGGTCAAGACATTTTCCATCAGCTCAGATTAAGGTTTACACATCTAAGCAAACAGAGTTGCAGCTTTCCAGCACAGCTAAAACCTAGAGCCGAAATTCTGTGCCCATCTCCACTCTCTGACAGCCACCTCTTTTTGGGACACAGGTCTACCACATTCCTAACTTTGAATTTGAAGCAAAAATTCTGGTTTCTGTTTCTAGTATCATCTTCTAATTGCCAGTATGCCCTTAGCTAATGCAGACATGCTGCATTTTGCTGTTTTTTTCTTTAGAACAAACTGAGTATCCCTTCCTTCTGGTGAGACCAAGTGACTAGTCTAAATTTATTCATGCTACCTTCTTGGAAATTTTTTCACATTACACTGAAATAAAGCATTAACTACTGAGTCACTTCAAGAACAAAATCTGTCTGCAACCTGTATTTCCAAAGTTTATCCCATTTCCTGCATGGTCATATTATATTATGCCATGGTTGATTATATAGCAGTTAGTGTCTTCAAAGCTCATGAATATGAGGAAAAATCTCTAGTTATTACTGTAACAGTGTTATCATTTCAGGTCTTTTTTGCTGGCAAAGATAAAACATTTGTAATGCCACTGAATAAATTCTGCTTTATCATAGTAGTGGGTATCTTTTGTTAATTATCTGTACAAGCTGGCATTTTGCTCTATTGACTCATAGCTGATGATTAAATATTGTGAGCTTTGATACACTTGATTGCACAGTACTTATACACTGGAGAAATTCTGCCTTGTCCTTTTTATAGAACACCTTAGGACAGAAACATTTTACAGAAAATATAAGTACTAGATCATAGAGTTAAGCACTATAACTTCAGGCATTTAAATTCCTAATTGTATCCCAAAACCTCACAGTAAGGCTTAAAGTAACTAAAGTCCATTTGAAGTAAATTTGAAAAATTAAATTTCCTTAGGTGCCTAGAGGCCATCTGAACATGTCTAAAACTATTTCAGACCTGTCTGCCTTGAGTATTTTGGCAAGACAAGTATGTTAAACACTTATCTACAGAGCTTAAGCAAAACATTCACCAAGAACACTTTCTGGATTAGGTCACATAGAAAGCAAAATTAAACAACTGATAAGTGCCTGGATAGTGTCTCAGCTAACAAGTAAACAGTGTTTTCAGGGTACAGAAGTTCTCATTTTCCACTCTACATCTGTGAAGACATAGAATTTTTAATTGAGAAAAAACACATACTAAGTACATGTAACTGCTAGTAGCTGCTGATAACTTGAGTGCTCCCATTTTTCTTTTTCTGTTGAATTTATTCCACTTACACAGAGTAATTAAATATCAACTCAGCCGAAGACTATGAGAAGCTGATTAAATAACTGGTCAGCTCACACACAAATGCTGAGGGAATTGTAGCTTTCCCTTTCTAACATAAATTAACAAAATATTAGTGGAAGAACAAACCGAAGCCCTTATTCCTTCCTTGAGGATTAGTGCTCTGAGCAATATAATCAATCTCTTTAGAAGAGACTTATTTTCTTATGCAAAGTGGAACAATATCAAGAAGACAGATTGATCATCCCTCAGCTCATCTTCCTGACGGAGTCTAATAACTAAAACTCTCTTTTGGGAGATATGACTTCCAATCTGCTTGGAGGAATGAAACATTTAACACAGACCTCCCTGGACTGAAAGGAATGGCATTAAGTATTTAATTACAAATTTGTGTTTAGAGCTGAAGTATTGAAGGTAGGCCACTACTTAAACTGTAAGGAAGTGAAAGATTTATTCCCCTGTCCTCAGCATCATAAATGATCCGTTAGCCAATATGCTCAATTTTGTGAACTTAACTCAGCGCTATGAATCCTTTCTTTCTTCTCTTCGTAACAAATAATTTAAAAGCAAAATCTGATTTTTAGACTTGGTCATAAAAGATTTATCCAAGTTCATAGGGCCATTAAAAGACCAGGTCCACTCTGGTGACTTCTAAAGTTACTGTCCTTACATCAAGGCTCTCTTTCTTTTTGCTTTCTCTGAGAAAGAGGATAAAAGTAACATAGATATGGGGGTTTAAGTAGAAAACTTCTGCAAATGTAAGGAAAATAAGGTTGAGTTAATGATCCATTACTATTCAACTTTGAATAAAACAAAGTAATTTTACTCTAATGATGCATGAGTTAATATATTTGCAGCAGTATTAAACTGAAATCAACTTGAAATTATCTTTACAAGTACAGACTAAGTGAGGAAAAGAGAGAATGTAGTGCAAATGTTTTCTCAAACTGTGCTACTCAATTTATAGAATGACTGAGTTCTTTCATTCCATACAATGGTTTGGGTTAAAAAGGATTTTTAAAGGTCATTTAGTCCAACCCCCCTGCAGTAAGCAGGGTCATTTTTAACTAGATCAGGTTGCTCAGAGCCCTGTCCACCTTGACATTGAATGTTTCCAGGAATGGGGTGTCTACAACCTATCTCGGCAACCTCACTGTAAAAATGTTCACTTTCATCACCCTCACCATAAAAATTTTCTTCCTTATATCTAGTCTGAGTCTGCCCTCTTTTAGTTTAAACCATTACCCTTTGTCCTGTCAAAACAGACAAAAGACTGTGCCCATCTTTCTTAAAGGCCCCCTTTAAGTACTGAAAGGCTGCAATAAGATCTCCCCAGAGGTTTCTCTTCTTCAGACTGAACAACCCCAAATATTTCAGCTTCTCTTCGTAGGAGAGGTGTTCCCTTCTCTGGACCTGCTCCAACAGGACCATGTGCTTCTTGTGCTGAAGTCTCCAGGCTCAAACACAGTACTCCAGGTCTCACCAGAGCAGAGTAAAGGGGCAGAATCACCTCAATCAGCCTGCTGGCTATGATTTTTTTATGCAGCCCGGGGTACTGTTGGCCTTTGAGCACACGTTGCCAGCTCATGTCCTGTTTTTCATCCATCAGTACCCCCAAGTCCTTCTCTGAAGGGCTGCTCTTAAACACATCATCCCTACACCTGTATTAATACCAAGGATTGCCCTGATCCAGGTGCAGGATGTTGCACTTGGCCTTATTTAGAAAGGAAATTGGTGTTTCTTATTCATAGTTAGGAAACTTCTTTTATTTCTTGCATTTCTCTGTGAGGGTGCATTTTACCCACCATCAGCACGACCCCTACCTCCAGTTATCTGCTTTGGTGATAACAATGCATCTGGGTGTCATGACTGCATCTGGGTGTAACGATCCCACCCTGCCAACCCAGATTATGGGGAAATACATAACAGTACTGTAACCATGGGCTAGCCTGAACAATATGTTCAGGTGTAAGAGCAGTAGGAAAATATAAGTCAATCATCTTACTCCCTTAAATAATAGGCAGCCCAAGAGCCCTTTGAGCTCTCCTGCAGGGCAACTAGCTGCACTCCAGGATTCCCCCTTGAGCAGGGATGCCTGTCGAGCATACTCCCCGGGGTTGAGAGATCCCTTGCCACAACAGAGCATTGGTAAGTGATTAGGTAGATAGATAGATAGATAGATAGATAGATAGATAGATAGATATCATGCTTAAATTTTGAATCTTTGCTAAAGGTGGACTCAGTGTTAACTGTACCCCTAACCTTCCATTTAGCTTGTCCTCTGTGTAGTAAATAATGTGTACCTCGCCATAGAATTCTATTTCCTTAAAGACACATTTACTGTTTCAGACTTTGCTGAAACACTGTCTTGGATCAATAAATACATTGTTACTTCCCTCTTGTGAGTAGAGTGCACAACTCCAGTCCCACAATATTCTCTTATTGGATTGACAAGATTACAGCCTGCTTCCTTTGTTATGCCAGGCATAATGTAAGGCATCTTCTTTTTTGTCTTTTATATAAAACCTAATTTCCTTATGTCTAAAATTTAGCTCTTTAAATTGCTTAGGACACAAATCTACAGCCGCTGAAAAAGTGCTTCATTTGTCTGAAGAGTTAAGAATTTAAGACAAAGGTTTTTAAGTTATGTTTCCTTGCTTTCCATAATTCATTCTGGACTTTCAAAAATATCCTGATATGACTTGGTTAAATACACCTATTATTGTAAAATAACTGGTTCTGGATTTCCTAGGCTCAGATCGGATATTATATTGAATCACTAGGTATATTATTTTTAGAAAACTTAATGATCATGAAGTCTGAGAAATTAATAGGTAGGTTTGTGGCAAATTGTAAGCTGGGGACGGAGAAAAAAGCAAGGAACAGCTATTTTCAAAGTATTCTTTTCTCTTGCCTTCACTTTCCCCCAAAATGTCCCAGCTACAATCTCTTTTTTTTTCCCATCTACAAGCACATCGCACAACATAAAGTTTATATGTCAGCAATGAACTTTGGGGAAGTACAAAACTCTTGGATAGCCCAAAAGTTATCTGCCTTCCCCTATGCCATATTATTTTTAAAAGCAGTTATAAAAATGTCAGGTTTTTTTAAACAATGACCTTGATAGACTTTATCTAAATCATATAGAATCCTCATCCAAAGAAGAAATATTCTAGAGGCTAAAGATATTTTTCTTTTTGGCTGAGCTTGTCTGTTTGCTTTAAATTTGGATTTAAACACATTAATGCAAAGTACTTTGGAACTGCTGTACATCAAGATTAGGCTGACACTAAAATTAGTTGAAAGTCTCCTTTGAGGTAAATACTAATCAAAAATATTTTAAAATAGTCTTATTGTTGTATATTTTTTATGATGTCATGGTTTAAGTAACAAAGGGGTAAGAGGCTGACAAAGGTAAAAAACCAAAGAAACATGGAAATGGGAGTGAGGCCATCAGTAAAATAGGAGCATGATGAAGACTATGACCTGATGAAGACCAGGACTCATAAATATTATTAAATCTATGACCTCAATAAGTCAGTATTATTTGAAATACAAAGAATATAACTCAACAAAGAAGCTGCCCTATACTTAGATCTTGTCATCTCTCCCTATACAATTTTCTATTATGTATTACAACTCAGACCATTCTTCTTTTGATTGGCTTGGGGACCTCTGAGTCTGTACTGAAATTATGTGCTACTGTAAGACAGACAAGTTATTGGATGAAAGTGTGTATTTGGGGAAAATTAGATCTGGTGTCTGTACCAATTTTAATTAGAGTAAGTTTGATTACCTTACTTCAGGTAAGGTTTTTTGATTATTTGTTAGCATTAAATTTGTTTCAGAAAAGGAGGGAGAAAAGAAATGTTGGCAAATATTGTCATGGTGTAGTTCTCTCAAAATTAGGAATTTTGAAACAAATTTATGGCCCAAATTAGAATATATTAGTATACCCTCCTAAATATTTGAGATTTCTCTCAAACTATTTTTTAAAAGAAGTCATTCAGATCAACAGAAGTATTTGGTTTCCAATATTAAAATTTTCATTAATGGAATCTTAAATATAGAGAGGAACTGTTGTTTTGAAGAAAGAAAAATTGAGGAACAGAATTTGCTCCTCAGTAGAATTTTTGCTGAGTGGTCACATCCCTGTGTAATGTTTTTGTTTTTATGAACTTGTTCCAGATATTTGTCCTGAAATATTTAGAATAAGTCTTTAAATAATTAGTCATTTTCAAGCCCCAGTTCTTCAAATTTTATAATCAGATGCAAAACTGAGCTGTGGAACACAGAAACTTCAATTTCTTACTGTTGTCAAATGTATTTTAGTAGTGTGATCAAATTTCACACTGAATGCCAAAAAATCCAGATGATAAATAGGACATTAATGATTTGGAACTTTTTAGGCCTCATCTTGGTATTAAGTAGTCACTTTTTTGCTGTCCATCTTTTTGTGGGATCAGAAATCTTGCACAAGAAAACTGTTTCCAAGCAGTACCAAGGTATCCTGAACAGGTGCTCCATCTACAAGCCGGGAGACTCTCTCATAGCAAGCTTGGTGGAAAAACACAAGTGGAAATGTAGCTGGGAGAAAGGAGCAAAACCATGTCTTCTTTAGTTCATTTAGTGAGGCCTGATGGGTGAAGGGTGTCCTTGCTAATCTAATCTGCAGCACCATCACTTTAGGAAGCTACAAGAGCAATGGCAAGTTGTGAAATGTTTAAGGTCATTTGAGTTTGGACCTGCCTGAGGTAAAGAAGCTGAAATTTTGTGAGTTGTGTCACTGCAGGAGGTGTGTCTGGACATTGTAATTTATATACGTGATGAGCTTCTTATACAAGAATCCTTAAAGCTTCCTTGAACTTGAAACGATGATTCTTTGAGAGTTTTATATGTTGAATTTGAAAATAACTCAGTGTGAAATGGAATAAATATTCACTATTATAGGACTGCTACTTTCAAAACAAATTATTGGCAATGAAACTGAAGCTGAAAGGTGACAAATTCAACTGATCCGTTTTCTAGATGTATCAGCTAAATACAACTATTATAATTTAAAATGAAAATTATTTTATTCCCTTTACAATGCTGTTTACTTCTGGATTTATTATCTATAAAAACTTAAAACTTGCAGTTACATTATTTTTTCTTTTATACATAAAGAAATAGCAAGCAGAAAAAAAATAAATCTGAGTTTAAAAAGCATTTTAAAACACTTTACAGAATGACAGTGTGAAGTACTTAAAGCATCAGCTGAATCTGCAGGGGGTAAATTGTCCTTGAAAGACACAAAGGCAGCTTAAAGGGGAATTTATAATCTCTCTCCTGGGTTTGACAATATTAATTTGTCTCAACTATTTTAGAATTGCCCTGGCCACAGTGACACTTTCCTAGGTGCATTCTAATAAGATGATACTGTCTCATTAAATGAGATGGTATTCAGCAGAGAACAAGACAATAACTCAAAAACAATTGTCATGAAATATAGGGTGATCTGATAGTAATAAATGACAGTCGCATGTAGCTTATAAGATCAGAATAATTATTCTGTAAACAAACCACAACACAATATGTGCAGAGGCAACGCCATATTTCAAACTGTTATATAGAACTGTACAACACCGTTTTCTCAGCTAGGCTCGTGTTTTTCCACTATCTATGAACTGTTCAGAGGTCATGTCAGTCATTGAATTTCCAATGTTGTGGATGTTATGGTGTCATTCTTACCTGCAGACAAGTATTACCAGGTTGACTGTTGTCATATTCTTAGAAGCAATCATTTTAGGAAGCACTGTTATTGTTTTCATAAGGTGTATATCACTTAAACAGAGCTTGGCAGCAAGCAGATTTAATTCTTTCCTTGGGATGCTGGAGGAGAATGATTCGTAGATTGGCTGAGGGTTTGATATATTAAGCAGAAGAAAATCAAGAAAGTGAAGTTTATTATCTCTCCACACAGTAGAAAGGAACAAAAGTAACCAACAGCCATACTTTGCATCAAAGTGAAAGAAGGACTGAGTAGAGTAATTTGGTGAAAGTTATCTTTGCCCAGCAGTAAGGAGGATATCTGCCACATACTGAGAATTTTCTTTTGTTGGCTGCCATAATGCCAATGTACAACTCTTCATTTATTAAAGGCTTTCTTAAGGCCATTTCTACAGGGTCATTTCAGTCCTAGGATAACTGATACAATTTGATTCCAAAGAAAATAATTCATTAGAAAATGTACAAGCTGCTGGGTGCATTGATAATCCATGTATTTCTTTTATGAACCTAACAGTGCTTTCATTGGACTGTTTCAAGACGAGTATCATTCTTGGAAGATTTTTGTATTTCTTATATCACTTTTGCTCTAGCATAAAATTACCAAGCTCAGTGGCAGTAATTCTCTCTTTGAGTGTGGTACTGCAAGGAAGGAGAATTACTCTCAGCTGGATGAAAGAATTTTTAGAACAGAATTTGAGACAGTAATTATTTTAAATATTTTAAACCACTAAGGTAATTCAGGGACAATACTTTTTTTTCTGATTATCTGCGTTATAGTCTATTGACCCTGTAGAGATGCTAAAGAGACTGTGAAGTCCTTTATGTATCCCTGGACTGGACCTGTCTTCTCCAAGAGTTTCAAAGCATCCATGTGCTAGATTACTGACTCACATCATCCCAGGTAGTAGAAAGCTCTGTATGCACTGTGCTTGTAAGATGCCAAAACCATATAAATCGTGATAACTATATATTTCAGTGCATTGTGGAGCAAGGTATAGACTCTTATTTTACTGGGAAAAGTTGACAATGGCCAATGATAGTCAATGACAGTAGACTTACTAGAACAGTACTAGAATTGATCTACCAGAGTCAAGGTGATTCATTCCATTTCAGATACAGATTCTGGGTAGCAGTTCATGCAGGGAATAAAAGAGTTTGTATCTCCTATATGGTTGCAGGAAGTTCAGGACACCTGCAGTAGGTAGAAATAGAGATACGGAGTTCACACACATGTCCTTACTCCACTTGAAAGGAACAAATCAGTATCAGCTACCATTTTGGTCTCTTCTCCTCCCCGGTCGCTTCTTTTCAAATGCTCCTCCTTGAAAACTGCCAGTGATCTGAATTATCGCAGCACAGCCTGTGAAGAAAGAATTTCTTTTAGGAAATGAAAATCACTTTGGCACTTCTGGGTCAAAAGCCAAGCACTATATTCTGCTGGAGAAGCTGACAGAAGTTCACATGCTGCTTGCAATATCAGTTCTATCAGTGTCAGAGACCTCTCACCAAGAAGCCAGATACATTCTGTGCTAACCTGAAATCCCAAACAATTTCAGTCTTTGTAGTATAAATGTAATATATTTATGTGTAAGGTAGGAATAAATTTTAAGGGAAAACATGAATTTTATGAACCACTCTGCCATAATAAGTCTTATTTTAGCATTAATAGCTGTGATTAAATTAAACATATTTTAAAATATATTTTATTGCAATTTCCATTTTTTTTTTTTCTAACACACTTTCTTTATACTTTTCCACAAAGGCATTCCTTCTTTACAGTCTGAATCTGTCTTTCGTCTTGATAGGATGCACCTTTGATGAGTACTGAGAGAGCTGGCTGATGTCGTTGCTAGGCCACTCTCAGTTATCTTTGAAAGTTCATGGGAGTCCAAGGAGGTTCCTGAGGACTTGGAGACTTCTGTCTTCAAGAAGGGCAAGAAAGAGGATCCAGAGCTACAGTCTGGTCAGCCTTACCTCAATCCCTTGGAAGGTGATAAAGCAAATTATTCTGGAAGCCACTTCCAAAACTATTAAGAAGATTTGGTCACTATGTCACCAGGAAGGTGACTGCAAGTAGTCAACTTGGACTGGCTAGGAAGTCAGGCCTGACCAGCCTGATAGATCAGTCACACCTCTTTATTAATGACCTGGACAATGAGACAGACTGCACTCTTAGCAGCTGTGATGATACAAACTTGGGAGGAGGAGCTAGTAGACCAGATGGCTGTACTGTCATTCAGAGGGAAAACAACATGCTGGGGAGATCAGCTGAAAGGAATGTGATGAAAGCCAACAAAGCAGAAAGCCAAGTCATGCACTTGAGTAGGAATAGCTTTGTGCATCAGTATACACAGTAGAGGTCAAACAGGTGGAAAGCAGCTTTACAAGAAAGAACCTAGGAGTCTTTCTAGACATGAAACTGGCCAGAAACCAGTGATGTGTCCTCACAGAAAAGAAGGCCCTCTGGGCTGCATTAGGAAGAGTGTCACCAGCAGGTTGAGGGAAGTGACTTTTCCTGTATACTCAGCACCAATAAGACATATTTGCAGTGCTGGGTCTAACTCTGAGGAACCCAGTACAAGGGTAAGGGACGTACTGGAACAAGTTCAGCAATAATTAAGGGTTTGAAGTATCTGACAAGACAAGGAGAAGCTGGGAGAGCTTACTGTTCAACCTGGAGAAGTGAATGCTCAGGGAGTTTTTATCTTTGTATGTAAATTCCTGGTGGGACACTAAAAAAGATGGAGACAGACTCCTCTCAGTGGTGCCCCGTGAGGCAGCAGGCATAAAGTGAGAGAGGATATGCCACTTAAATGTCAGAATTTTTTTTTCCTCAGCCTTGGAGATACCCAAGATCCCTCTGGACACCTCCTTTAGCAATCTGCTCTAGATGACCCTGCTGTGAACAGGGCAGTTGGATCAGATGATGTCCGGAGGTGTCTTCCAACCTCAGTAATTCTATGATTCTGTGATTCAGTCATTTTTAACTGGCTATTGTTATAGCCTTGTCTACTAGATTTTACTTCGGCTTTAAGTTTCTACTTTTCAGATTTTCCTTTTACATTATAAGGGTCATTCTCACTTTTTTTCAAGGGAAATCTGACTAAAGTTGTTTTCCATATAAATAGCAAACTGCAACCTCACTGCCCAGTATTACAGGTATAAGTTCTGTTGCTGTTCCTAAGCAATATGAATATATTAACAATAAAAAGTGGAACATTTAAAAATGAAAAATATGAACAACAAATTTAATTTGTTTCTATTTCTAAATTTATCTTAGCTAATTCTTATTTAAATAAGCTAGAATCATATTTGTTATAGAATGGAAACGAAAGCAAATATTTATTGTGGTCAAAAAAATTATGTTTTTCTGCCACCACTATGTGATGCTGGAACTGACAGGCAGATAGTAACCAATGAGACTTCATTCTTACATAAAAAACATGTCACTGACATTGATTTTTCAAACTCATTTCTGTGAATTGAAAATTTGATATTTATGAATAGAAAAAAAGTTTTAAACAGAAAATGTGTTGTAAAAAAATAAAAGTAAAGAAAAGAAATAATGATCTGGGAATATTTTTTTTTTCCTTTTCTTTAAAGAGTCTGTTGCCACTGGTTACCTCTTACTCAGCCATTTCTGGATTCAGTTATCAAGAGCTTTTAGCTCTGGAGCCTCAAGATCTCCAGAATGTACATTTCCCACTCGTTCCTAGTAGGTACGCACAGAATACAAGCCTTTAAAATATGCCTATATGACTGTGGGTTACATTTTTTTACGTTTTTTCGGACTGAGTTTTGTTTTCCCAGTATGTCTGGGTGAGAGGGTGCAAATCACCTATACGCTATAAGCTAGAACTAGATAAGTTTGTCGCCATAGTAAGTCAGACTCAGTAACACAGTAAAGCAGCTGCATGGATTCTGCCTCAAGACTTATCAACTGAAGTCCTGTAAAACTGCATAGCTGACATACCTGGCCATTGAGGTACACCTTTCTGCAAAAGAGTAAGTAGATCTACTCCTCCCTTGGCATATATAGGCAGTATATGACAAATGAGTGACATGTTATAGCATGCAATTGCTCCGCAGAAACAATGTCTAGGGAAGCTTGCAAAATCCAGTGAACATTGATACAGCTAGAAGCACTCACATGGAAACACCAAAGAACTGCTGCAAAATAACACCATTCCTTTTTGTGTCTTTCAGATTGTGACCACCTGTAATATAGCTGGGATGTGAGATGAAACTCCCCACAGTATTTTGTTTATGTCAAGCACATCTCTGACTATGCTTCATGGATAGCAGCAAGTGAGAAAGGGCAAAGGCTTTGGTCCAGGAGAGGATGGGTGTATTGCAAGTCAGTAGAAGAGTTTCAGCTGATGTATGTTCCCTGTGAGCATGAGACCCTGAGGAAAGTGGGCAGCTCAGATTACAGATGGCAGCTATAGGAAAGGAGCTGGTGAATAAAGTGAAAAAGAGATCCCCTTTCTGTCCCTGTTAGAAGGTAGAATTGTGTTCCCCCTCCTTTATCCCTTAGTTCTCCCAGGTAGAGAAGTAAATAGAGGAAGGCAGGGGTAATGAAAGCTTTGCACCAATTGAAAATTAACAAAATGAAATATATTATTTAACAGGGAACAGAAAGGAGGAAGGGTAGGAATTAACAGGGTAAAGGGATTATAGGAACAACAAAGTAAGGAAGGGTAAACTTCCAAAAATATGAAACCAAAATGCTGTGCTGAGGCTCCCCAGTACTGGATCTCGCTGGATTGAGGTGGACTGAAGCTGGATGCACAATCCTTGGATGTGGATGGAGGCAGGGAACAAGTCTGTAGATCAGGCCCAGTTCCCAAGTTGGCCACTGCCACATGCAGAACAGGGAGCAGCAAACAGCAGCAGAGCAGCGTATCCAGCCAGGATCCCAGCGGGAGAGGGGAGGCATGTCTTCCCTCCTCTTTTATAGACCCCAGCAGGAAGTCCCAAAGACAGGAAGGGGGGGAGAGGGAATAGAACAGGTCTCTGCCCCTTTCATTCAGGCTCACTCCTGGTTTTAGATTTCAAATCTCCACCCCCCAGGGGCGGCAGGAATTTCAAACCATCACAATAACATATTCAAAAACGCATGTGTGTGCCCCGCCAAAAAAAAAAAAAAAAAAAAAAAAAAAAAAAAAGAAACAACCCACACACTAGTAAAGTTAAGGAGAGAAAGGTAAATTGAGACCAAAAAAAATCCCTACAGAAACCCTTTCCCAAAGTGTACATCTTGGCTTAAGTAACAGTGAGATTGTGTTTCTCCTAGGAAAGAATGGTTAAGTCCCATAGTCCGGCAGTTCAAGAAAGCATGGAAGACATGGTTCTACACACACACTTTTTAAAATGAAGAGGGAAGCACAGGTTAAAAGATCTCTACAGAAATATAGCAATTAAACTAACAAGTTTATCCACTTACTGGATGAGGGAAAGGCTATGGATATTGTCTACCTGGACTTCACTAAGCTTTCAGTGTTGTTTCTCACAGCATTCTCATGAAAAAAATGACTGCTTATGGCTTAGATGGGCACACGTTCTGTTAGATAGAACACTGGCTGCATGGCTGGGCCCAACAAGTGGTCGTGAATGAAGATAAATCCAGTCAATCACAAGTGGTTGTACCCCAGGGCTCAGTATTGGCACTCGTTCTGCTTGACATCTTTATCTATGATCTTGATGAAGAGATCAAGTGCACTGTCAGTAAGTTTGCAGACAACACCAAGTTAGGTGGAAGTGTTGATCTGCTTGAGGGTATGAAGGCTCTACAGAGGCACCTGGACAGGCTGGATCAATGGGCCGAAGCCAGTTGTACGAGGTTCAGCAAAGCCAAGTGCCGGGCCCTGTGCTTAGTCCACAACAACCCCAGGCAATGCTCCAGGCTTGGGGAGGAGTGGCTTGAAAGCTGCTCAGAAGAAAGGGCCCTGCCAGTGCTGATTGACAACTGGCTAAATATGAGCCAGCAGCGTGCTCATGTGGCCAAGAAGGCCAATGACATCCTGGCGTGTATCAGAAACAGCATGGCCACCAGGAGTAGGGAAGTGGTTATGCCCCTGTACTCAGCACTGATGAAGGCACATCTCAAATTCTGTGTTCAGTTTTGAGCACCTCAGTACAAGAAAGACATCAAGTTGATGGAGCGGGTCCAAAGAAGTAGAATGAAGCTGGTGAAGGGTCTAGAGAACAAGTGTTATGAGGAGTGGCTGAGGGAACTGGGGTTATTTAACCTGGAGAAAAGGAGAGTCAGGGGAGATCTTATCACTCTCAACGATTACCTGAAAAGACGTTTGTAACAGACGAGACTGTTTCTTATTTTGACTTCTGGTCCGACAATGATAGCCGGGCATGCCGCCCCCCACGGGGGTTGGAGGCG